>NW_017537112.1:219597-221556 GCF_001853355.1 Bactrocera latifrons | reverse complement strand
GGTTCACAACCACGCCTGAAATCTCGAGTATCACTTTATCATGCGAGAGTATAAAATGTTCGGTGACACCCGAACTTAGCCCTTCCTTACTTGTTTTTTTTTTTTTTTTTTTATTCGGTATGAGCACAGACCTTTCAGTAACATCATTTATCTAACATTAGCTAAAAGATAAATGTGTAACTCTCAGAAACCACAGCTCAAGAAGAAAATAGTTGATATAGTTCCTCTGACTATAAGCTTTTTATTGTAAAAATCATCAGATCAAAAAACACAGGGCAAATGACAAATAAACCATAGGCTGTGGACATAGGGTTTAATGGCAGATCGTTAGAAAAGAGTCTGATATGCCAACGAACTATCAAATGTTGATATCAATTGTAATGAAAGTTTCTCTTAACCGCTTTCATTTTGTTCATGACATCACGAACTGTTACATTTTGCTGTCAAACGTCAAACCAGAACGGTAGCTGAACGAAACTGTCTTAATTATTATTTAAAATATTTTTTATAAGAAAAATGTAAGCCTTTCAGAAACGGCATTACTCTAATAGTGTCTAAGTTTTTAGATTGCTTATGGAAAAGCCAAATGATTCAAATATCAGCTTAAGGAAATTGCCTATCAAGAAAATCTGCACATTTATTCGTAAGTATATACATATTAATTTAACGTCACACTCCGAAATATATACCACACTACACACAGTAAACCCGTTTATGTGCAAATATTCCGTCATAAATTACAATATGTCTCAAAGCGTCTGACACGTTTGTAATTAAAATTCTTACGAAATATTTGAAAACTTCAAAAAATATGCATTTGTGAATGCGTTTTAGCCATTAGTTGTCCAAATCACACACAAACACAAATTCCCCAATTGAGTTGCGCAAAAATTTTACGATCGAGCAGCGGAGTTTTCATGAGACGAAAGGTTTCGAGGCGAAAAGATAGATTTAAATATATGTAGGTACACTTGCTATGTAAGGAAAAATACTAGTTTCAAAGTAGGATTTATTAAAAAGAATCGAACAAGTCAAGAAGCCAACAAACTTAAAAAATTGTTGGCAGGCTACTTCGGAAAGAAATTCGGCGAATCAAATTGTTTCAATAAAAATATGTATGCAAATTTCCCCATTTCATAAAAGATTCTATTTTTATGAAAAGAAGCGGCTTGAAAATGTAGCAATGTAAAAAAAGTATAGAAAAGCCTTTGCCAACAACTTACGAAGCTAACACACCACTGACACCGGTTTAAGTATGCTAAAGCCAATTGGGAAAGAGAAAAAGAATATCGTTTCGATAATTAAAAATTGATGAAATTTATTTCTAATGCTCTGAAAACAGGTCATTCAACGCCCACATATGCCGACAATTAACTAATCATAATGATAATTATCACAAGAATTTATTGGCCCCGACGGACAAGATCACCAAAATGTATAATTTCGAAAACATAATAATATATTATAATATATATACATAAAGATAAATATTAAAAAAAAAAGCACTATAACAATAAAACAAATTCTAAGCATAAAAAAAATTGTAAGGCACATTTATATATAAATATACAAAAATAACACCAAAGTGCTATTTTGTATAAAAACAATTTAAATTAAACGGCACATTCACCGTCCATGACGCGCCTATTATTGCCCACACAAATAAAATGTCTAATAAATTTATCATTTCTAGCTTTCACAAAATGTCAACAGGTGCATACCGCACATCTACAGAATTCCCCTGAAATAGCTTGCGCAATCCGAGAGCGTCAGACAATGGAAGATGCAAGATCAGCGAATAAAAATAAAGTTGGCACAGACAAAGGACAACAAAAAGTGTGCAGAAATAAACAAAAGTAATTAGAAGAACGAAAGAAAAAAAATAATTAGATATTAAAAAAAGAATAACAAAAGAATAATATCTTACAGGACATAAAATTCAATTTTTTAATCTAAAAT
>NW_017537112.1:209411-217741 GCF_001853355.1 Bactrocera latifrons | reverse complement strand
TAACAATCTTGTTTTTGTTTTAATTAAAAATATTTCAAAATAAAATTTAAATACAAAATTAAATTTTTAGCCTTATCACATAAGTGTCTCTTGGACAATGTGCAATAAGAACCCTTCCTATTGAGGCAAGATGATTCTCATAACAAAAAATTGCTTAGCATAAATATTAAAGAAAACTAAAATGTTTGTGAATAATGTATTCGCAGCAACAATAACAAAAATGTGGCAGCAATAAATGAGAACATTTAAATAAATATGCAAATGCTTAGCATCACCGAATATTCAAGCAGCGAGCGAGCCAGCTATTTATAAACATATACGAGTATATGTTTTTGCATCTGTGTGTGTGTGATTGTATTTAAATGCTTGCTATTTATTTACATAAAAGATTTCTCACACTAGGCGGCTAAGCGTGCGTACATCGTATAAATTAACTTAGATAAGCATATTTAAACTTACCTACGAATAATACTACAACAACAGCAATACAATAATAATCAAGACGGATAAAAAAGTAATCATATTAATTTAAAGCAAATCGCACTAGCAGATAATTATATTTATGCGTAAGTATGTTTTAGCAGTCGAAAACATTTTTTTGCAGCGGCTTCAAAGACCGAACTTGCAAAACTAAACACACATATATACATATACACAAAATTACATACGCAAACACACTCGAGGCCTTGTGGCGCACGTTTGCGTCTGGCGATTATTATGCCCATAATAAATGAATGCGAAGCGTTTGAAATGTTCAAATGAAATGGAGTGAAAGGCAAAGAGTAAAGAGGCAGTAGCATGGAAACGACACACACATATAACAAACATTTATACATGCGTTTAGGTATGTGCTTAGTATAGCCCTGACTAGTTGGCTCTAAAGTTGCCAGTGATGTGCGGAAAATGCTTAGTAAACATAAGCTGATGCCTCTCAACGGTGGGAGCGAGTTGGCGGTTGACGAAAGCTGTTACGCTTCAAAGATTTACAGCGTCGCAGAAATACACTGCTGACATAGAAAACGAAGGAAAAAAGAAAATATTGTATAAATGATATAAATTTGTATGCATTGTATGTTGCAACATGCATAAATAAGTTGATAAAGAGCATGCTTCACGCTTTTTAAACGCTGAGAAATGCTGCTACATAAAATTATGGAATAAATGCTACAGACATACATATGTATGTAAATAAACAGCATTTATATGCCACTCACTGAGATTCATACTTAGCGAAATGTGTGGCACGCTGGTTTTCCACCATAAATGGCTGTGTGGATGGTGTTCAGCAGTTGCGTCAAGAAATTCTCGCATAAAATCTTTCCACGCCAAACTAATTAGTTAGCAGGAAATGCCAGAGCTTAAGAATTTCGCACAAAACGCACAAATATTTCAGCGCTAACATTCTGCAATGGCAAGCATAAATACATTTGTTAAGTATGTACATTAAAGCGGGGCGATTTACAGGGAGCCAAAAAAAACAACAAAAATAGAAAAATCGAGTATCCGAAAATGCGCTACAGATCACTCTGAGAAACTTTCCCTAAAATAGTATGGTTCTAAAACCGGTTTCCAGACAGCGCTTTTCAACGCAAAATTTTTAGGGATTATAAAAACTACGTAACTTTTTGAGATATTCAAATGAAATTTAATGCATATTGATATTGTATTCAAGATTTATCGGAATCAGCAAGATTGGATAACTGTATCACATATCTCCCATACAACCGATTATTCAGATATTCTAAAACTTGCCTTAAAAATCGATGCCTCAAAACCGATTTTAATCCCATAATATCTCAGGCAAAGTCGTTCAGTATGAACCGTAGAACATTTTTCCCATATGCGATTTAATAGTAAAAAAAAAATCGACCCGCTCTGATGTACATACATACATATATATTTATAATATAAATAAAAATTACTTAGTTTATAAATTATGTTGTTGCATTTAAAAATTATAAACAAAATGGAAAAATTAAACAATAATAAATGAGTGAGCTTATTAGCTGGATTTGATACAACATAGAGACTGAAGAATCGAACAAGCAAGTAGCATAAGTCACATAGTTATAGCATAGCAAACGTTTATACCTCATTTAGGGTCTAGATATACTTTTTTTTACAAATGTCAACTTTGTTATTGCTTTCGTAAGCAAATTTGTTCATAAAGGAGTTGAAATCGGTTATAGCTAGCAGAGTAGTGGCGAATCAAAGACGTCCATTGTTAATGTATAGCATAAAACACATTTCAAACACGAAAAATAGTTGCTATAATTATGAAAAATTAAAATAAAAAATTTAAATTAAATATTTAATAACAAATAAAAAAAACAAAAACTTTCAAAATTTATATAATATATTTAATGAAAAATACTTCTTAAATTAAATTAGAATTACGCATTTTATTTGTTTTTTCGCGCTGAAAAGTATGCAACAATCACAGCAGATTTATTATACAGAAAACTTTACTCGCGACTGTGAGAAACCTTTCTGAATATCATTAGATATGTATGTATGTATATGCAATTAAGATCAATTAAGTTTAGTAATCATGATCAAGATATATGGAAGTCATACTGACCCGATATTATCCATTTATGATGAAATTATGCGCCCTAAATTAATGTACCTTACAGATTTACAGATATTTGCGAAAAAAGCCAGCAGTCTACATATTCAGTATCTGCGGCCATAAAAGATATAGTCCGATTTTGGTCATTTGTAGATAGCATACCTCAGAGGAATACAAACAGTATGCGTGGTGGTTAAATTTTAAGTCTAATACTAACAATTTTTGATTAAGACTGATGACCTACCCCAATATCAGTGTAGGTTGTCTTTTTAGCCTTTAGCGATTTCCACAACCTGTCAAAGACATTAGAAAACTCAATTAACCTTTTGTTTATTTTTTTTTTAGCAAGGACGACAACTATTACCGCTCTCAATGGCATTTGGTGAGATCAAGGCCCTTTTGTTTACCTTTAGCGAATACAACAACCCTTCATGAGGTGAATGACCTTTATTGTGATAAAAAGGCAGCCAGAGATCAATGACCTATTTAAATGACTATTTTAGCGGTATTAAGAGAAGTAAGCTGCTTTACAGTTAAAAATATTTTTTGGAAGAGGTACAATTCTCAAAATTTTAAATCGATTCTTGTCAGCAAACCAAACAACCAAATTTTTTTTCCTCGCAATTTGAGAAAAATGGAAGACATATTTTCAAGTGTTGATAAACTTTACAGTAAAAAATTCAAAATTCATTACTCGAAGAAATTGTGATCGGATTACAATCATATTAACCTTTGTTACGGACATAGACTCTTTTCGATGGATCAAAAATATTTTAAAAAAAACACACATTTTTCGGCACCTTTTTTTTATTAGCATGGCAAAAATTAGCTTTTATAATTAGTTGTTGCCGAAGTCGTTTCTACCTCTGGTAAGGGATCTATAAGAAAATTCGAAGTGACAAAAATCAGTTTCAAAAGATTCTCAATGGCTGCTTTTGGAAAGTATTACCATAGTAGTACCTTACATTTTTGTCACTTTCAAAACATTGCTCAATTATTTAAATAAATATCAATAAATATTTTTATTTTCGCTTACGCGGTTATAGTTGAGTTTAAGAACCATAAATAGTATCTTCAAATATGTAAGTTTGTTGTTATAGCTTATGGTCAGCATTCACAAGCTTTCACTACAATGAAATCTACTCAAGGTCAAACTCACAGGAATAAAACTTCAAGAAATGTATAGTATATAACTTAAGAAAAGCTTTCATAACCGTTTAGCAAACTTTCGCAGCGATATATTAAATTTGTTCATATTCCTTAAGGACAAACATTCCTTACATCGCAAAATTACAGTTAAAAAAGTTCAGGAAACTCATAATAAATGATATTATCGTACATTGAAGTCATGACGCCATAATATGGAGAGATCATTGTACCTTACCTCGATATTAAATAAACTAAAGCACAAAAATTTGTTTATAATTAAGACACACGTCAAAAAAAGAATTATTTGGCAACTATTTAAGTGTGTATAATTAGGAATTTATTGAGTGTGGAACATTTAACCAATTCATACACATATAACGAAAATTACCAAAAATAATTTAAAACTTTATTAACGACTACAGAAAATTATTGCTTTTTTTGCAAGGCAATGATTTCAAAGAACACATAATATAGCCATGTATACATAATAAATATAAAAGAATTTTTTTATAGCATAAAACCTAAACATGAAAGAAATTTTTTCAACATACTTGAAAACAAAATTCTAAATAAAAAACGTAAAGAAAAATTTATGAAAATATTTTAAAACAAAATTATATAATTTTAATGGTATTAAAGGGTTATGTCTAAATAATTTATTTAATGATTGCTATAAATAATCTAATTAAAAAAGCTGCAAATTTGGCAACCCAGCGACGTGAGTGTAAGATCAAAGTTCGATATTGCAGGACGCTGAAGTTCAAAAAAAATTTCAAAATTATATTAAAAGCAACAACAAGAAATATAGCGTTATTACCACATCTATAGATCAATAATTTACGGTACAGTATAAGAAATAAACAAATTCAATATCTAGTTGTTCATATAACCATCAAAACACTTTGAAATATGCATCCCACTGCTTGTCAGTGACTTATGGCGCCCCAACGCACATTAAAGGAATTCATACGTAACGCATGATTTGCCACAGCTACGTCGAAAGCCCGAAACGCGACCCTTTTCGCATTGCGTGCGCCACTCAACACCGTTCGAATGCAAAATACATAGTGGAAATAAATACACAAATACAAATATCATATACTAGTGTACATACATATGTAAGTGGTGCTGTGGCAAAAGCAGCATCTGTTTAGGCGTCAGGTTGACGCATTATTCCGCTTATTGCTGCGACGCTACGTCGCTGTGGCACATCATAACTCGCAACGGCTTGTCTGTGGTTATTATTGACTTACAGCCGGTTCGGTGTGTCGCCACAAGACATTTGCAGTAGGAGGCGGAAGTGGAGGCGGTGAAGGCGTAATAAACTCGTCTGCCTAATATTTAATGGAGGCCGAAGTGGCTTTGAGGTGGCGGTTGTGTACACCACAACTGCATGTATACACATATGTTTGTATGTGTGGCTGCGTTTGATTTTATTATAAAAAATGAATTTATATACATGCACACACATATATATATACATATATTGCGACAAGTGTTTATAGTTTGTTTGACATGAAAATGTATCTTTTATTACCTTTTCAATGCTTTGTATATACATACATGCGTATGAGCATATACATATACAAGCACTCAAAAATATATTTGTGCGTCTCTTCTATCTTCTGCCGCAAGGATTTTGATTTATTAATATTGTTAATAAAGAATTTATTTGTTGTTCTGATTGTGTAAATTAAAGTGTTACATTTTCCATTCACATGTGTTTGTTTGTATGTGTGCTCTCGCTTATAAAAAATATTGTGAAATGTGTTGAATAGACGCCAATTCGTAACATTGCGCGACACTATTATTTATTGTTTATGTGAATTTACATATTTAGATCGTTTATCAGTCTTATTATTAAGGGCAATTACATAATAATGACCTGTTTATTTTCAATATGCGAGAAGATAAAATAAAATATGACCGTTAGTTGCCAAAGTCAAGTAATTTTAAAGTAAAGTATTTTTAAATTAAAAAGCGAGAAAATTAAAAAAAAATATGAAATTAAGTAAAGATATTATATAATATATGAAAATACTGTCAAAAAAAAAATTATAAAAAAATTTATAAAAAAATGTATACAAATATTTTTGAAATGCCATTCTTCTTCTTCTTAATTGGCGTAGATACCGCTTACGCGATTATAGCCGAGTTAACAACAGCGCGCCAGTCGTTTCTTCTTTTCGCTACGTGCCGCCAATTAGATATTCCAAGTGAAGCCAGGTCCTTCTCCACTTGGTCCTTCCTATGTCAATGTCGTCGAAATGCCATTATACAACAAATAAAAATTATGCCCTCATTAATTTTGTTTGAATTGAATTCGGTACTTATTTCTTTGTATCTTGTGGCTTGAGTTGCAATTTTTTTCAGCATATTATTCCCCAGGGTCACATGGTGGAAAATTTGCGCCCTGCTGTAAAATACACTCAGGATCACATTTGACCCGGGCAGGTAAATTTTTTTTTTTTTTCATATTTTTTGCAGTATGATTTTTTGTAAAATCAAATTTGACCCGTAATGGGAAACAATTTTTTTCATATTTTTTGCAGCATATTACTCCTTAGAGTTGCATAATGGAAAATTTGCATCCTTCTGAAAAATACTCTTCAGATCAGATTTGACCCGGATAAGCATACAATCGTTTTTCATATACATATTTTGCAGTATATTACTCGCTAGAGGCCACTCAAAATCAAATTTGGCCTGGAGTGGTAAATATTTTTTTTTTCTTATATTCGTATAACCCTTTTTTATGTTCGCGTCATTCTAGTCACTTGTCATTCTAGAACTTCAAAAAAAAAACAAAAAAAAAACCAATTTTGTTGAATTCACTGAAAGTCATCCCCTGGGAGTGTATAGAGAATTGAATTAAGCATTAGATACTTGTATTGACTCAAAGCAGCTTACTTTGAAGGCCATAATACAGTTTTGTATTAAGATACGTGAAAATGTACTTGTTTGGATTAGTTTTTATTACTGTCATTGGATCCTGAGTTGAAATCATTCAAGATATGTTTCTTCTAGCTCGAGATTATGGAATATTTTCAGTTTCCTACTTTGAATCCCACACAAAACATAGCAATTTAACGAAATTTCCATAAAATATTAAAAAGTTGGTTTTGAAAACTTTTTCAATGATTAGCTATTAATTTGGAATTGGATTTGACCTCTTGACGAGGTAAAAATGGATCCATAGTTATACAACCAATATATGTATAGTGAATTCTGAAATATCCATATATATCCATATATCCACCTCTTTGGTTAGGTGGATATATGGATCTACAGAGAATAAAAAGTGATTACGACTTCTTTGGACTAGATATGACTATTATACCGTGGTCCTCAGGATCCATGACATTGATTTGGAAAATTTAAAAGCAGACAGTTACTAAAATAATAGGTAAGAATAGGTATATAGCCTTAAAAGTTGTTGTAATTCATATCAATTTCTACATTAACTGGTGATAAGAGCTAAGAGACAAATTTGAAAAAGCTGGAGGTTAAAGATGTCCGAACTTAAAATTGAAATGAGGATCAAGTATGATGAATTAATGCAACTCATCCCCAGCTTAGATATTAAACTGACAATTATGACTTGTTAGCTTCTAGTTCAAGGAAATAATTTTGTTGATTTTATTATTATGCAATTCAATAATAATTCTGATCTCATCATTTCTCAATAGCGCAGAGATGCATTTTAACAACATTTGAGAAGTTATTTTGTGATTGCTATTTCTAATGATATACAATTCATTTTAATTTTTTTACATCCTGCTCCCTATACATAGAGTGATTATAATGCCCTTTCAACCTCTGAATAAGTATTTATATTTATTAGTTCCTTTTCACAACCTTTTGCTGCAATTGGCAATTTAATTAACAACAATACTTTTATTATTTATGCCTCTCGGTTGCATTGTGCGCTTATGAGTAAAAAATAATAATAAATGAAATTATTAATTAAGCAGTGAGGCATTCGCTGCATGACGCACATATTAATGAGTGTTTTTTCGAGCATATTTTAATTGACCGCAATTCGCCATCGATTGTTGTGATCACAAAGGGGCGGTAACGTCATTTGCGCATAAGAGTATCTCTACTTCAGCATATATGTGAGTGTGTACGTGACTTTTAAAACGTAAGGTTAAAACTAGCTAGGAAATAATTAAAATTCCATATTCTATTTACGATAAAAGTTTGTGAATTTGAGAGAAAGAAAAGAAAAAAAGAATTCCCTCAAAACTATTACGTCCATGTAAACGGACCCAGGAAGTCTTTCATTCGTTCGCAACTTTCGTTATTGGAGAATTATAAAATATAGTTGCCATATAAACTGATGGATCAAAATCAAGTCTTTGTACGGAAAACTTTTATTTGACAAGATAACTTCACGAAATTTGGCACAGTTTATTGTTCTAGCCAACACTATAATATCTAAAGAAATTGTAGACATCAGGCCACTATAGCATATAGCTGTCATACAAACTGACCGATCAAAACCAATTCCTTCTAGGGAAAACTATTTTATTTGACAAGATATTTTCACGAAATTTAACACAGAATATTGAACTAGTCAACGCTCTAATCTCTGAAGAAATTGTTT
>NW_017537112.1:202922-209252 GCF_001853355.1 Bactrocera latifrons | reverse complement strand
GATCAGGCCACTATAGCATATAGTTGCCATACAAATTGACCGATCCAAATCAAGATAAAGATATTTTGAAGCAATTTGAAGTGAAATTTATTATGAGAAACTGAACTGAATACACAAACTGAATTACCCTAATGAGCTTACGAATTATTTTAAGCACAAACATAATTGCATTTATGCAACGCTGTTTACTCCAAAAATATCTTCTCCATTTTCTGCAGCATTTTGTGCACACATTAAGTGCCTCAGAGTGGCAACACTTATAAAAGTTTTATTGAACAAACGAGCGCGAAGTAAGTGCGGCGCACACAAAAGTAAAAGTGACAAAGTGCATGCGCGACGCACGCGAGTGCCAAGACCCAAATACGCGCAAATAAATAAATATTAATAAATGTGCATGCGAGAAAAAATAAAACTACTTAAAATGAAGCTTCAAAGTATTTTACTTTTTCTATTTGCACAAGTCCTTGCCGCTTGTGGCAGCATCCTGAGCGCATGAAAGTGTCGCACGAACGCTGGAATGCGCCAAGTGGCAAGCAGGCTGGCTAAATATGCATGTGTGTATGAATGTATGTAAGTATGTAAGTTTGAATGCAAGTGTATTTGAGTTTGGCGCGCGTGTTGCACAGCTCGAGCCGCAAGCGAAATGCCAGCAAACAACAAAAAGCTCGAAACCAAAAATAAAATTGCTTAAAAAAGCAGACTTGAAAACTGTGTCATATGGCTGGCACTGCAATTGCATGCTGTTATTGTTGTTGCTTTTGTTGGTGCTGCAATTTCAAAACCTTTATTGTTGTTGTTGTGCATATTTTTGTTCGTTATTGCCGTTATGGAACTTTATTTACTTTGAACTTTAATGCGCTTGCTTTTGCTTTTCGCGCATTTTTCGCCACTTTGTTGTCATTGTTGTTGTTGTTGTTGTTTTTTCGGTTTTTGTTGTAGGCAAGCCTGACGACCACATTTTGTCACTTTCTCGTTGCCGCCACACATGCACACATGTGCAAAGATAATTTTTGGTACGAATTCACCATTGCTGTTGTTGGCTTTGTTGCCGCAAACTATTTGCACGCCAACAACGAATTTTCCTGGTGTCAGCCAAAGAGCCGCCACTTTGCTGCACTCCTGCGGCGCTCTCGGCCACATATTTATTATTTTATTTTACTCTAAAAAATTAGGTTGTGTTTACAATGATTTTTTTTTTTGTCATCCGAAAGCATAACGGTAAAATACGAATGCCTAGCTTTTGGATAGGGAAATTTGTCTGCATAGGAAAAATTCGAGTTTGGGCTTTGTTTGAAGCGCAAACTTTTCGCGCGCTGAGCGACATACTGTTATATACATACATATGTATATACAAAACTCATGCATATATACATACATAACTCATACATAGTGGAAAATTAAAAATAAAGTTAGTTTATTGTAATTAATTTCTCGGCAACTTGTTTGATTTATTGGCGCTAATGTTCTATATGCAACACACACTAACACTATCACATATACTCCCCTCTCTCACACTCACTGTGTGAAAACTGTGAAATATGTCACTCCATTAAAGTGTCAATAAATCTTATAAGTGTGACAGCTAAAATAGCAAATGTTTGAGCAGCAGACTCGCTGCCACAGCGCACTCACTATCCGCCACTCCCCACACTTGTTTGTCTAAACCACACACCCACTCACACCCACGCACCTCGCTACCTTAGCTGCCTGTCCATCTGTCAAGCGTACTTTGACAAATCCATTTAAAATTCCAACGCCGCCATTTAAGCCGAAACTTGTGCCGCCAAAAGGAAAACAATAACAAGAACACATCAAAACACCGTGAAAAATGCATAAATTTTACGCAATCATTTAACGGTTGATTTACGCATATGCATGGCTGTGCGCCGATCGACCGTCCACAAACGAGCACGATCACCCACATAGCCGCCACAGCACAGCCACATTCATACAAACAAATATACATACATACATACATACACAAACACTTATGCTATATGTAGATCCACTCTATAGAAATGCTTGAATTTTTGTATCAGCGTTGCTTAAATGTCACCTGCCGCTGTTGGCGGCACGTCGTGCAGCATGTCACCAATTAAGTGCAACCGCAGCAGCTTGTCACGCGTGTCGATTTCGGATGTTGGATGTAGAAATATTTCAGAGGTAAAGTGATATTGAAACATTTTTTAGTAGAGATCTGTAATTTCAAGTGATTATTTCAAAAAATTAACAGTAGATAAGTATCTTGTTGTTGTTGGAGCGTCAGAAAATATTGCTGATGAAACTTCAGTCCTTGGTCGGACAAAAATTCGGATCCGTTCCGGTTACTTAGACCTGACGGTCATGGGAACCGAGTAGTAGTATATGATCAGTAGATAAGTATTTTCATCAGATTACGTAGAGGTTAAATTTTCGGCTATCATATGTGGTTCCAGACGCCTGACCAAGAACTATCAACTAACTTATCTTCTAATTCATCTTCTCCTTCACGACTTCTGTGTGACGGTCTGGGCCGAGAACACAAAACATCGGCAGTTTCATTTATCCTTTGTGAGGATAGCTAGTTGTATATCCCAAGTACCGACAGGTCCACCCATTGCTCTTCCATGCGAATGACGTGGCGCATTTGTTAGATTTTTATTTGCCTAAGTATATCTACATATGTCGCCGAAAAGCTCATACAGTTCGTGGTTCCAACGCGGAAGGTTCCAAAAACCTTGTGGAGAACAATTCTATCTCTCTCTCTCTCTATCTGCCTCTCTCTGTTCCTCATTACCCCTGTTCCTGTATAGAAAGTCTGTATTCAACAAAGAAGTTCCATTAAATTTTGTGTAGGAATCAAATCTCTTGTGACGTAACGTTAAAAATGTTGGAATAGGCCTTCGGTGATAATTGTTTGTCGGGCGCAAATTCTTTTGATTGATACAAATTATTTAAAGAAGGTCGAGAACGCATTGACGGCGAACCGCATTCAGAACAGGCATCAACATCAACTCATGATCAACACGTCAGAAGAATAAAGGAACTGGTGCTTGAGGATCAACGATTACCAATCTGATTGGAAGGATCTGTGAAAAAAAAATTTTGAAGAATCATTAAGGCT
Organism: Bactrocera latifrons; assembly: GCF_001853355.1. Taxonomy (NCBI): domain Eukaryota; kingdom Metazoa; phylum Arthropoda; class Insecta; order Diptera; family Tephritidae; genus Bactrocera; species Bactrocera latifrons. The sequence continues at coordinate 206,149 of NW_017537112.1, read as the reverse complement.
TAAGGAAGGTGACAGCCCGATGGATACCAAATTTTTTTCTTAGACCCAATGCATTCCGAACAGCAAGATATCATGAAACATATTATTGCTGGCGATGAGTCTTGAATACAAACTTACGACTCAGAAACAGACTAACAATCGCTATGTTGACAATTTTAGAAAAAGAAAGAAATATTATTTAAGTACTATAAATGTATACTATTGCATTACATTACTAATTTTGTCATCTAACACGGTTCGAAAGGCCAACTCGTAAAAGTGAAGGATTTTTCCAAGCAATTTTTAACTTCCTGATTTCTTTAAATTTAGTAGAACCGGATAGAGGAAGATCTCGCCTCAATGCATATTTCTATTAACATCAGTTTGGCTGTAGACCAAAGAGATGCTGTTCTTTCAAAGGAAAAGAAACATTGGGAAACCGTAATCCCTCTGAATTCATTTTGATATATTAATACGTATAAAGGGCTGAGATTGAAATATTCGCCAAAAACGTATTTTACTAATATAAATATAAATTTACAATTCAGCTTACCAATGCAAGAAACATCAAATATATTAGTGGAATACATACCTGTAAAGAAAAAAATTATGAATGTGTTTTAAGAAAAAATTCGTTAATAAAGTTTAAAATGATGAAATTATTGTATATAATCAAAATACATATGTGCACATATACATATCTTCTGCTGGGTTGGACAATTTTCTCGCTGAACATTTTCGTACTTGATTTAAAATATGTATACCCGCATTGAATTTTTATAAGCTTCTAAAATTCATTTATATATTTTATCTCTGTTTTTTTTTTTTATTTTACAATGATTACAAATAGTCTAAAAGAACACACACAAAAAAAAATTCACGAAGAGATAATGAACTCATTGTTTTTAAGTGACATACATATTTGACTAAGTGATTTTGAAAGTGCACATTGTGTAGATTAAGAATGAAATTGATAAGCAACTTAAACAAAACATAATTTCTACTTTGAATTATTTTTATTATTCTTTATTTTGACATTTCGTAAAGTGCAAGTTGTAAAAAATTTAATAAGACAATGAAATAGCTGAATTATGAAATGAGTGAAAGAATACATACAAACACAATAATCATAATAACTTACACACACACACACACATACAAATATACAAAGCGCCAAAGCGCGCCGAAGCTTAATGTAGTGATAAAACAACGGCATTAATAAAATTATACGAAAAGGCATAACTGTAAACTAAACAAAAGTCACTTAACGCTCGATTGGCCATGCAAATGACTTCTTCCGAATGAGTTGGGTTGGGTCGCACTGGGCTGGGCGCATTCAGCCATGATTTGCACACACACACACACACGCGCACATACATATATATAGACACACACGCAGTACGTTAGTCAGCCGCCGAAGATGCATCGCCACTAAATGTCACTTTAAAATCGCCTCAAAAGTATGTCGAATTGGTCGCCGTTGGTATTTTGCCCATAAATTTTGCCAGACACTAAAAACAGACTAAAAACCAACACAACTATGCAAATGCGACTAACAGTTAAAACAAAAACAACAAGTAGTGATGGAAAAAGATTTTCCTTTGCTAAAAATAACTGACAGCTGGTGTATTGAGTCAAAATGTTGAGTGCCCTGTAGGAAAAATTTGATTAACATAATTTAAAAAAATTCTTTTTTTTTTAATTTTCTTTTTTTTTTTTTGTGTATTGTATATTGGAAAGTTTGTATTTTGTCAATAAATGCCGTTGCAGTCAGTACTCCAGCACTATCAATCACATTGTATCATAAGATATAGTGTTGGAAAGCAGCGGTTGTATTGTAAACAGTTGAGATTTTAATGTTCATTTAAACAAAAATAATTAAATTCGGGGAAGTTGAAAATAATGAAGAAATTCGCTATATTTTGAAATTTTTGCATCATAAAAGCAAGAATGTCATGCAAGCCGGCCATGAAATTTGTGAAGTTTACGGAGACGATGCTGTAACAGTTCGTGTAGCACAACAAAGGTTCGCTCGCTTCTGTTCTGGATATTTCGATGTGAAAGATGCACCTCGCTCTGGTCGACCTATCGTTGAAAAAGTCGATGCAATTATTAGAAAAGATTGACCAGCACCGTCACATAAGCATAATATCATTACACTTGTTTTGAACCATTTGAAAAAGGTTGGCTACAAAAAGAAACTCGATGTCTGGGTACCACATGAATTGTCTGAAAAAAATGTAATGGACCAAATTAACGTCTGCGATTCTTTGCTGAAACGAAATAAAATCGGATCTATTCTGAGGCGAATGGTAACAGGAGGCAAAAAGTGGAACAAATACGACAATGTGACAAAAGTGTGAAAAAGATCATGGTTTAAGAGTAGTGAAGCTCAACAAATGATCGCAAAGCCAGTATTGACGACTCGAAAGGTTATGCTGAGTGKTTGGTGGGATTGGAAAGGAATCATCCACTATGAGCTGCTCCAGCCTGGTCGAACAATTGATTCTACATTTTAGTTGCAACAACTGATGAGATTAGCAATCAAAAAACGGCCAGAACTGATCAACAGAAAGGGATAACGCTAGACCACACACATCTTTGATGGCTCGGAAAAAGTGGGAGAGCTCGGTTGCGAAGTTCTGATGCATCCTGACCTTGCACAATCGGACTACCATTTTTTTCGGTCAATGCAGAACTCCCTTTATGGAGTAAAGTTGGCTTCAAGAGAAGCCTGTAAAAATTGATGGAATAATATATCTAGCGGAAAAATGGCAAATGGTCAACCAAAAAGTTCATCAAATGTAAAGTATATATATAAATGATCAGTATGTCGAGCTGAGTCGATTTAGCCATATCCGTCTCTCTGGCTATATACGAACTAGTCCCTCAGATTTTATACTCTCGCAACAATGTTGCTAAAGAGAGTATTATAGTTTTGTTCACATAACGGTTGTTCTCCTAAAACTAAAAGAGTCAGATATAGGGTTATATATACCAAAATTATCAGGGTGACGAGTAGAGTTGAAATCCGGATGTCTGTCTGTCCGTCCGTCCGTCTGTCCGTCCGTCCGTGCAAACTGTAACTTGAGTAAAAACTGAGATATCATGATGAAACTTGGTACTCGTATTTTTTGGCTCCATAAGAAGGTTAAGTTCGAAGATGGGCAAAATCGGCTCACTGCCACGCCCACAAAATGGCGAAAACCGAAAACCTATACAGTGTCATAACTAAGCCATAAATAAAG
>NW_017537112.1:156629-202222 GCF_001853355.1 Bactrocera latifrons | reverse complement strand
GACGGATAATGAAATCTCGATTATCACTTTATCATGCGAGAGTATAAAATGTTCGGTGGCACCCGAACTTAGCCCTTCCTTACTTGTTAAAATATCGTTTTGCAATTTTGCAAACGTCATTTGCTCTTCAAGAAGCTGCTCATTTGTCGGAACTGCCAATATCGGACCACTATAACATATAGCTGCCATACAAACTAACGATCGGAATCAAGTTCTTGTATGGAAAATTGGCACATTTGACAAGATATATTCACGAAATTTGGTATAGACAATTTTTTGAGGCAACAATGTAATCTCTGAAGAAATTGTTCAGATCGGATTACTATAGCATATAGCTGCCATACAAACTAAATAATCGGTATCAAGTTCATGTATAGAAAACTTTTACATTTGACGTGGTATCTTCACGAAATTTGACATGGATTACCGCTTAATGTAATAATATAATCTCCGAAAAAAATTTTCATATCGGATTACTATAGCATATAGCTTCCATACAAACTGAACACACAATCACTAACAGAAATGCACCTGTGAAGGGTATTTAGCTTCGGTGCAACTGAAGCTAACGTTTTTTCTTGTTAAATACATAAGTATCACAATATTGTATATACATACAAATTATAACACATTATTTTGATTTCTTATATTTACAAATCTGCTAATGCAATACACTTATACTCGTACTATAGTATCTGAAAATAAATATCAATGCATTTGAAAATAAGTAATTATAAAATCCCTTGTTGCTGCAATTGCGATCTAATACCTAGAAACAAATAGTTAATATCGCTGATTGCACCCTCAACTCAGATTATCACATTTTTATGGAAAATAAGTCAGTCAATTCTCGTTAATTTGAGGCAACTAATTCGTGTTAATTTATTACCAAAACAAAGACGACAAAAGCACGAATCGAATGATTTCATTTTTCAATTTCCTTTATATATTTGTTATTTTATGATGACAGAATACATACACATATGCATGTATATACATATGTATATTCAAATATACAGTTACAAGTGTAGTTTTTAGGTTTCCCTTTGGCGATAATGACAATATGCAAACGGGTGTAAAATGAGCTTTGCTTGTTGAAAGTAGTAACGAAATAAAGAATAAAGCTAAATGCAATAAATAGCGTATGGATGTAGTATGTATGTTTATAAATATATAAAGAGCAACTGAAAAAGTTGGAAACGAGATAGATGCTAGTGTACAAAAACTTGGCGAAAAGTAAAAAATAATTATTGAAATTCTTTATTTGTATTATTAAAATTTCTCAAATAAAGCGTTAAAGTCAATAAATATAACGAATTGTAACCAAAACCTATGAAATATAACCAAAATTTACCTAAAAGTAAGCACTTTGAACACTTAAAAAATATGAACGATACTTCAACAAAGTCAGATAAGGGGGGCAAAAATAAGGTAGACACGTTTGCAAAAGCTTTCTCAAGAGGTTACTTGAGTTTATGGGTTTCAAAAATCAATTTTTTGCTGTCTTATTAAATTCTACAACACTTCTAGAATATTGCCCTAAAATTTTAAGTTGATCCGATTCGGAGATACAGCTTTGAGAACTTGTGCCCTCGAGGCTTTTTTCTCCAAACTGTTTTTTTAAATTGGTTGGCAAGATTTCTCGAGAACTACTCAACCAATCTTCAAGAAATGTACAGATCTTTCAGATACAATTCTTAAAGACTTGAACGAAGGATTTTCTTTCGATTACAACTATTTATTTGAAAACAAATTTTACGAAATCTTCAAAAATGTCTTCCAAAAAGCTAATTTTCAGTTTTTCCTTCGTCCAAGGTCTACGTTACGATTTTAAATGAAACACGTATTTTTCACTTAAGAAGATCCTGTAAGGAATTAACCTGCCACCGCGGGCGCACCTTTTTTCCGAGGAGTCACCGAAAATGACGTCGTAATGGCTGAGTTTAAAATATTTTTTTCCAAAAATTTCAGAATTTCAGCAACATAAAATTTGCTAATACAATATTGTTTGAAAAATTCTTATAAAATATTTCATTTTTTATTTGAGAAAAAAATTTTTGAAAAAAGGCTGTTTTTTACCCGAGGAAACCCATGTAACCACTTAAAACTATCTCAATAACAAAAACCCCAAAAAAAATAAAAATATTATAATAATAAATAAATACCGTAAGTACTCGTTAGGCTATTTATAATAATTTTTTTATTTTTTTTTTTAATGGTGGCTTTGAGAAAACACCATCTCTTGCAAAAGAGTAACTTAAAAAATCTAAATTGGCCCAAAATTTTATTTCTTCGATCATAACCTGACAAATATGTCCAGAAGGTCTTATGAAATTTTCAAGTCGTTCAGTTCCGACGTTTCGGTGAAATTTTGATTTTTTTTTTTTTCATTTTACTCAATTTCATAAGTGTCTTCTATTCCATTTTTTATTTGTAAGCAATATTATTTTCACCAAAACCTTGCACAACGAACCGAGTGGTTCATTGACTATCCGTGCAATATTTTATTTTCTACCTGCGATTGTGTCACACTAACTGAGTATTCAGACTGATCGCCCATCTGATTACAAACATAAACATATTTAGATAAATGTCGATGTAGAATTGAATGAGTTTTTCACTTTAAATTTTTTACTTTACTTTTTACATTTATTTGTTTACATATGCATGTGCACACGTCGGCGTTAAGTGTTCCGTCGTGCTTCGTAGGTTCCGTCATTCCTCGTATTGGTGTGACTAATGCACTTGAACGAGATGAAGCGCTGCCTGAGTTGAGTTGAGTTGGTGCCAAGTTAAATGTCAATAATCACACACTCGGCTGCATGTCGAGAATTCAAAAACGATTAATGCAAAATTGAGCGTCAGCTATAAGTTAATTACGCACATGAAAAGGAAATTAATGGCTTGCATGAATACCTACATATGTATATTTAAGCATAAATATGTATTTAACAATATAATAATAATTGCAGGCAGCAGTTGATGACATCGATAGAATGTGAGTTTGTGACAGCATAATTATTTTTATCTCAAAGTAGTGGGTGCACTTTAAGCTTAAGCGCATATTTGTAATACAAAAATACTACATTTCTATTTTATTTTTCACAAGATATAATCACTTAATAGATTGTGGTATAGGGCATTAAAGCGATAACAATATGTACAAATCACCGGCAGCAACATAATATCGATAATATAATCTTTTGATTTCTTGAAATCAGTTGCTGGAACATTTTGTTAGAAAATTTCACTTATCAAGAGCTTAAAGTTACACAGAGAAAAGCCGAGTTCGATTCACCATTTCTCTACTTGTTAATTTTGAGCAATACTCTCTTATAACAAGTAAGGTAGGGCTAAGTTTGGGTGTCACCGAACATTTTATACTCTCGTATCAAATAGCGTATTTGTGTAAAGTTTTATTCCGCTATCATCATTGGTTCCTAATGGATATATTATACAGAGAAGGCATAAGATGGAATTCAAAATAGCGTTATATTGGAAGAAGGCGTGGTTGTGAACCGATTTAACCCATATTTCGTACATGTCATCATGGTATTAAGAAAATATTATGTACCGAATTTCATTGAAATCGGTTGAGTACTTCCTGAGATATGGTTTTTGGTCCATAAATGGGCGACGCCACGCCCATTTTCAATTTTTAAAAAAAGCCTGCGTGCAGCTTCTTTCTGCCATTTTTTCCGTAAAATTTAGTGTTTCCGACGTTTTCTGTTAGTCGGTTAACGCACTTTTAGTGATTTTCGACATAACCTTTGTATGGGAGGTGGGCGTGGTTAATATCCGATTTCTTCCATTTTTCAACTGTATATGGAAATGCCTGAAAGAAACGACTCTACACAGTTTGGTTTACATAGCTATAGTAGTTTCCGAGATATGTACAAAAAACTTAGTAGGGGGCGGGGCCACGCCCACTTTTCCAAATTACGTCTAAATATGCCACTCCCTGATGTGATCCTTTTTGCCAAATTTCACTTTAATATCTTTATTTATGGCTTAGTTATGACACTTTATAGGTTTTCGGTTTTCGACATTTTGTGGGCGTGGCAGTGRGCCGATTTTGCCCATMTTCGAACTTAACCTTSTTATGGAGCCAARAAATACGWGTACCWAGTTTCATCATGATATCTCAATTTTTACTCAAGTTACAGCTTGCACGGACGGACRGACAGACAGACATCCGGATTTCAACTCTACTCGTCACCCTGATCACTTTGGTATATATAACCCTATATCTRACTCTTTTAGTTTTAGGACTTACAAACAACCGTTATGTGAACAAAACTATAATACTCTCTTTAGCAACTTTGTTGCTGTTTCGATGAAAATCCGGATAATTTTCAAGTTGTTGCCAATTCACAAACATATGACGATAATGCTGGTCAAGCGGTTTCAGTTCTTGCGTGAATTTCATCTTGTAAGAATGTAGGCCAGAACTTAAAGAGGACGTGTGAAAGACTGATTTGGATCTTCCGTCATTGATGCGGTAGCGGCAGCAATATTATCGACACAACGGGCACTTCTTTTTCTCCCTGGCCACAGGAACATTTTGTAATGTGCCAGTGGATTCAAATCCGTCCTTTAAGGAACTTATATATTGTACTGATAAGATATAGTTCTTCGGCAATAAAGTTTCCATTATTTTATAAGAGTCATTTTTACATTTACTATAGCTTGTTTAGAGGATCGGATAAGCGAGGGTACTTTAGATTTGTAATTAACGGAAAATGTTCAGCCAAAAGTCAAATGAGCACTTAGCAACTCAACTTTGAGATATGTAATTGGTAAGAAATAGTTTTTCTCTTGAGAAAAGTTAGAGAAACGTCTTACGAGACAGAGGAGATACAGCTTATGAGCCTTACCAAATTAAAAGCTTAGCTTGTAGATTTTTAAATTGATGATGGGACAAAACAGTCTGTGAGATTAGAGACTGTGGGTTAGTTAGGCAAATCAATACTGCTGATAAAAAAAAATGTTAGCTGAAATTTTGTATTTCCGATGTAATCAGAGCTACGAAATCGTTTAAAATACCGCAGTAGCGTTTCGGGGTCTCTACTTTATCACGAAAACAAGTATTTGAGTAACACAAAGCTTTCAGTGAAGGTCGTGAAGTCATCTTGCCACATGCCAGTCATTGACCTAACTCCGTTAATGACAATAAACGATATAAAAAGTTAAAGAAACAGTGCTATAGGATGTCAATATATAATATATAATATTATGGATCGGCACAAGACATTTTGGTTAATATTTTGGGGATGATAACTTCCATATTATATTTCTATATCGTAATGGTTCAAATATTTTGTGCAAAACTGTACAAAAAATAAAGTACGGTTATGTAATTTAAATCATAGATAAATTATACGCGATAACCCCAAATTTACCGTTACATTGTAACACCACATTTGAGAGACAGGTAAACATATGGAAGAGTATGTATAATAAACAATAAAAAAATGCCTAACATATTTTGGTTACGGTGCACGGAAGCATAACAGATCGAAACAGTATGCGAAATTACCGACAAAAGCATAATAATAGAAATTGTTGTGCAAAACGTTAGGCGAAAATTACATCCATAGTATCATTCAAATATATACATACATACATGCTTGAAAAAGCATACTCAAAAGCCTAATTGCCTGGCATATGTATGAATGTGAATTTCTAAGTGTAATTACATACATACATAGATAGGCACATTTATTCATGTATATTTACATACATATGCCCGTTACATATGAAAAGACACAAATGAGTTCATAGACCGCATTTTCACAGCCAAAGTGTTGAAGTTTATCTTTTCGCACAACACCGCGATATACAGACACATACGTGAGCACATACAAACATACATAATATAGCACATACTAACTGCGCACGCATGGCAGCCATATTTTGCACACAATTTTGTGACACAAGTCATGGATATGGATGCGAGTATGAATGAATGACCTTTTCTATAATGATAATGGCAGAAAGTGCTCAAATAAAAAATCAGAAACAAAGTAGCGTGAAAAATTTTAACAATATGTGTAAGTGACTACTTAATGTATTTATGTACATTATGTAAAAGCACACCTACATATATACATATATACAGAAATGCACGAAATTTTCAAATGGCTACATATGTAGGTATGGATGTGCTTACTTATACTAAATATAATATCTACGCAACGTAAATATTTTTATTTTAAGCAGGACGAACAACAGATAATCCCTAAATGTATCCATATACATACATATACATACATATGTATATAATAGATATAGCGGAAAAATGTCGCACAAAAAGTTATTTAAAAAGAGAAATCCATCATTTCCGGTTTGCTATTTCATTGGCAACATAGCATTCACACAATTTTGTGGAAGAATTATTCTCAAAATTATGAATGGAAGGCAGACATCTGGTTGCCAGACTTTTGCATACTGAAAGTGAAGTATTCCGGATGCTAGGCACTTGAGACCAGATATCAATTTCAATGCCACAAGCATTAGCCCACCAACTGTCAAGTTCGCAGTGGTCAATAGATAAATACTATCGTTTGAATACGAAGTTTGTCTGATGCTCAAAATTTGAGATCAAATCATTAGAAATAACTATCCCTAGATCGTCTAATATACATATATATAACCTGAACGCGATATTTTCAACTTGCCAGCATTCGTGTTACATCCAGAAGCAAACGTCGGAGACAATATACGATATAACTGATCAGTCGATCTAACCATGATCGTCAGTCTATTTGTCTGTATAAAGCCGGAAGGACTAGCTTTCAGTTTTCGAGATATCAACCTGAAATTTTGCACATGTTCTTTTCAACCACCAGCTTATTTATCGGAACCGCACCGTACTTGAACGACTATGAGGTATAGTATATATATATATATATATATATATATATTTATTTGTGAAGATACTATATAATCTTATGTGGACAGTGGAAAGACCCTAAATATCTCACAACGTATGGCTTTTTATGCAGTTATATATTTCAAAGAAGGATAAAGCGATAAAACCAGTTGACTGAATGAAGAGAGGTCGGAAATCGGCCTTTCGGGCAGACGAGTTAATTCTTAGTTAGTCTTTGCAAGAGTTTGAAGGAAGAAGCCATAACTCTCTGAACGCAATCGAAGTAGCCACTAAGAGTTTGCAAAAAAATACCGCCATTGTACAACAAAAGAGTATTATTTTCTGATGAAAGGAAGATAAATAGGGTTTCTTCAGGTGGGGAAACTTATGCAAGCAGGCATAATATTTAATATATGGTGACGGCTGTATAATAATTTAAGGTGCCATGTCGTAGCGAGATGTTGAGCCTATTTGTAAAATCAATGGATGCATGGATCAGTTCAAATACATGTCAATCATGGACAACGTGATGTTACCATATGCTGACGACAATATGCCCGATACCTGGATTTATCAGCAAGATAGCGACCCGAAACATACTACACGAGGTACAAAGCAATGGTTTCAGAAAAACATGGTGACTCTATTAGACTGGCCTTCATGCAGCCCGCACTTAAACCCATTCAAAAATCTTTGGACACATTTGTAGAAAGAAGCTCGTTGCCATAAAGTTGGAAAATTAAAATATTTTTCTCTTTATAGTATTCAAAATAAAATTTAATAAACAACCGAACAAAAGCATTCATAATTTTTCCCCCAAATTTCGTTAATGATGACGATAAGCCACTGATAGCTGATTAATGGAAATAATATTAAATTTAAACATAAGTACATACGTACTAACAAACATATGTATATATCAATCGAAATTAGCATAACGAGCAAATTATTTCGACAAAAACTGGTGACTGCGGGCCAAAATCAGAAACCATAAACATAATAAAACTAAAAGCGCGAAATATGACAGCTGGCAGTTGAATACAAATGATTACAATGATGACGATAACATTGCCTAAATGTGTATACAATTCTATAGAAATACATTTTTGGACATACATATAATGACGATGGCAACGCGAGTTAACTTGATATTCTTTATAGCAATAATGTTTATAAATATAAGTATTTATGAAAGTATATTTTTATACCCTGCACAAGGTCACTGAGTTTTAGGGATATCGGTCTAAAATTTTGCACACGTACTTTTGACCTCAAGAGGCTGTTTATTTGTCGGACCACTATAGCATAAGGCTGTCATACAAACCGATCGCTCAAAAACAAGTTCTTGTATTGAAATCTCATTTATTTGAAAAGATATCTTCGCGAAATTTGGCACGGGTTATTATTTAAAGCAATGTTATAATCTCCGAACAAATTGTTCAGATCAGAGCACTGTAGCATAAGGCTGTCATACAAACCAATTGCTCATAAACAAGTTGTATTGAAATCTCCTTTATTTGAAAAGATATCTTCGCGAAATTTGACATGGATTATTATTTCAGGCAAAGGTACAATCTCCGAACAAATTGTTTAGATCAGAGCACTATAGCATAAGGCTGTCATACAAACCAATTGCTCATAAACAAGTTCTTGTATTGAAATCTACTTTATTTGAAAAGATATCTTCGCGAAATTTGGCACGAGTTATTATTTAAGGCAATGTTATAATCTCCGAACAAATTGTTCAGATCAGAGCACTATAGCATATAGCTGCTATACAAATTGCTTACTCAAAATCAAGTTCTTATATGGAAATCTCCTTTATTTGAAAAGATATTTTTCTGAAATTCAGCATGGATTATTATCCAAAATCGCGTCACAATCTGCGAAGAAATTGTTCAGATCGAAACACCAGAACATAAAGCTGCCATACAAAGTGAATGTTCAAAATCAAGCTAAATAACTTTTTACACCCTTTTACGCCATAAGAATTGCGCCTATGAAGGGTATCAGCGCTTCGGTACAGCTGAAATTGACGTTTTCTCTTCATTATTATTATTATATTTTTTCAATTATATATATTTTATTACTAATAATTTCTAATTACAATTTATATGAAAATTTTAGTACATGTACTTTATGGATACAAATTTTCACATATGTACGTTCATGCATATTTAATATATAATCCCACACATGTGGGTGCGCTTAAATTGAATGTCAAGCGCACTGAACTTTGCTCTATTGCCAATTAATGAACAATTTAGTTAATTAATTAATTGATGTAGAGCACTTTAGTGACACATTGATAATGATTACGCGCCTTTTGAGAGAGCTGAACATCATTTTGACTATATAAAGACACATTGAGTTAATTTTGCAAATACATAAAGACGTAAATTACTTAATATACCATAGTTAAAATGTATGTGGTGAGTTAAGTCGAATAATCAAAATTTAATTGTGAAGTACCAGGCCAAAACACAGGGAAATTACGATTTGAAGTGATGAAATGAGATAGCCCAAGATGACTCTCCGAAAAATAATCACATTTTTGACCATTCCATGAATCGTATCGCCCGATCTTGGAGAGCAAGCGAATCGAACAAGCAACAAGCAGTATAAAAAAATGAAAACCAAATGACAAGCTGTTGTACCACCTTAATGAGGAATCGCATACTCACTTGAGTTCAACTGAAAACAGAAGGTGTTGTTCCTGGTCGTAAGGAGTAACAAAGTGGTGAAAAGGTAAGGGCTTTTATTGCTTTTTCATCGTTATAATTGAACTATTTTACTTGAAGTACGAAGAATTTGAATTTCTTGCTATTAACTGCAATAGTATTTGTAAGTCAAGAAAAAATATTTACCAGACACGCCTAGGTGAAATTTACAAAAATATTTTTGTTTTCGGCGCTTGGTAGGGTGGACCTTTAAAAATAACCCACTAAAATTTGAAATCAATACCGATAGTTTGTGAGTTACAGGCTTCTAATTTTGTCTCACAATTTGCTTCAGTTAAAGCGTATGAAACGGTGATCCGATCATAAACTTTTTCGTTTTCTTTCTATATACATAAGTATTTCGTCATAAAATTACACTCCAGTTTTTTTGTTTTTTGTTTTTTGTAATCGAATTTCGACCAGGCATTCTACTTCTTTTTAAACGTATCCAGAATGTCAAGTTTCTTTCGACCGTGGATCATTGTAGGGAAAATATCTTCTTTTAGGTTTCATGCACGGAGTAGGCCAGAATTTTGTATTAAAATGCGTCAAAATTAGTTTTTTTTAAGCTCAGCCCAAATTGTTTAGTAAAAAAATGCATATGTTTTCAAAAATTTAATTTAAGTACCAATTTTACAGGGTTGCCACCTTTATCGATTTTATAAATAATCAAAAGCCAAAAAGCATCAGTATGGATTTCAATAGAGGATTATTTAGAAAGGATTTTAACTAAATTAATTTTATTGCGTTGCCATCTGATTTTAAGACAGCCGGGTAAAATTATCCAGAGATTATATCAAAATGCCATAATAATGGTTTTTAAACATAAAATTTTCAATACACTGATGTATAAAAATGCATGTTTTCAAAATTAATTTTAAGCACCAATTTTTAAGGGGTTGCCACCTGCAACTATTTTATAAATAATCGAAGGTAACTAAGAATCAGTATGGATTTCAAGAGAGGCTTACTTAGAGAGAATTTTAACTAAATTAAGTTTCTAGCGTTGCCATCTGATTATGAAACATAAGACAATATTTGAAAATTCGCAAAAATTTAAAATTAATTCGAATGGTACGCGAGTCTCTCTGTACACCAGCTAGCTAAAAAATATGTACGAAGATTCATACATTTGTATGTAAAACAAATAAGGAAGGGCTAAGTTCGGGTGTCACCGAACATTTTATACTCTCGCATGACAAGATTCATCAAGATATCTTAATTTTTACTCAAATTACAGCTTGCACGGACGGATAGACAGACATCCGGAATTCAACTCTACTCGTCACCCTGATCACTTTGGTATATATAACCCTATATCTGACTCTTTTAGTTTTAGGACTTACAAACAACCGTTATGTGAATAAAACTATAATATTCTCCTTAGCAACTTTGTTGCGAGAGTATAAAAATATAAGTGAGAAATATAGTTGAAACAACTTAAATAAAACTCAATATAAAATCAGCCAATTGAGTTCATTTTGCATTTCCACACATTACGTGCAACTCAGCCGCTAGCTTTCTATCAGCCGCTCGACTTGCTGACACACAAAGCACGTGAAACGCAGCATTTCAGTTGTCAACCGCAGCATATTTAATGTTGCAAGTAGCAGCAGTGTGGCCGATCAGTAGCAGCAATGAGTTGCAAGCGAATTGCACTTGGCCGTCATATAGTTGAAATATTATAAATAGAAAGCTTGTTGTTGTTTTTGCATTTTGTTGCAATAAAAGTAACAGCACAACTCGCTTAGCAGCTACTAAAATACTGCGAGTTGTGACCAGATTTGAGAGTCACTGAATTGCAACGCTTGGGCGAAATGAGGTCCGTCATAAGCAGTAACAATGACGAGAAAAACTACAGCAGTGGCAGCAACTACAACAAAATCTACAGCAGTAACAGCAATAACAACAAAGTTTATAGCAGTGCCAGCAACAATAAAAAATACTATAGCAGTGACAGCATCGATGACAACAACAACAGTAGCGCAGTGAAGCGCTATATTAACTACAACAATAACAATAACAATGAAATCAAACTGAAGACAACATCAAGTTGCTCATCAGGCGCATCAGCAGAAATTGCTGCAGCAGGCAGTTTGTTGGCAGCCAGCGATATATACGAGGTGTGTTCAAAAAGTATCGCGAATTTTGAATTTTCGCGGGTTACGTATATTCGAATTTTTTGTGAAAGATGTCTCTCACTTATGCCGACAAGCTCGGTTATTTTGAATGTTCATTTAATTGTTGACAGCTGCTTTGCTTGCGCGTGTTTGTTTTGGATCGTCTTCGATTTTTACCTATTCAAAACAATGGATCAAAGAACCTGTATCAAATTTTGTGTGAAAAACGAAATTAAGTGCGCGGATGCATTCCGAATGTTGACTGTGGCATACGCAGAAGCTACCCTGGACCGAAGCAACGTTTTACGGTGGTACAAAATGTTCTCAGAAGGCCGAGAAGATGTGAGGAAAATCGCACCTGCTCACACATCGTTGCTTGTGCGTGACTTTTTAGCCAAAAACAACACACTAATGATGCCGCAGCCACCGTATTCCCCAGATCTGGCCCCCTGTGACTTTTTCTTATTCCCTAAACTGAAGAGGCAGGCCCATGAAAGGACGACGTTACGCTTCTCTTGACGAGATAAAGACGGCATTGAAGGAGGAGCTGAAGAAGATAAAAAAAAATGATTTTTTGAAGTGCTTCGAAGATTGGAAAAACCGTTGGCACMAGTGTATAATATCTCATGGGGATTACTTTGAAGGGGACAACATAGATATTCATGAATAAATAAATAATTTTTGAAAAAACACAAAATTCGCGATATTTTTTGAACACACCTCGTACATACATATGTACATGTAATGTATGTGTTAGTGTTTCTACAGACTCGCCAAAACATAAAAAGCAAGCGAAAAGCGCGTTTTACCAGCAGCCGCAGGGCAGGCAAAGTCATCAACAAAGCATAGAATACATACAAACTTACATATGTACATACACATCTACATTTATAAATAAAAAGAAGATATAATGTTAACTGCACCACAACTAATATACCCTTCACAGGTGCATTTCTTATGACATAAAAGGCTATTAAAAAGATATTTAACATGATTTTCATCGGTTAGTTTGTATGACAGATATGTGCTATAGTTGTCTGATCTGAATAATTTCTTCAAAGATTGTACGGTTGAATTGTAAAATATTCCACACCAAATTGTGTGAAGATATCTTGTAAGAGAAAAAAGTTTTTCATACAAGAATTTTATTTTGATCTATCACACTGTATGGCAGCTATATGCTATAGTGGTCCGATTTTAGGAATTTCTTGAAATATTGTAGAAATATATTAGATAATATTCTATGCCAGATTTCGTGTCAATACATTGCCAAATAAAAAAGTTTTCCATACAATAACTTAATTTTGATCAATCAGTTTGTACGGCAGCTTTAAGCTATATTGGTCCGATCTGAACGATTTCTTCGGAGATTGCAGAAATATGCTGACTAATAAACTTGGGTGAATTTCGTGAATGTGTCTCATAAAATAAAAAAGTTTTCCATACAAGGGCTTGCTTTCGACCGGCCGGTTTGTATAGCAGCTACATGCCAAAGTGCTCCGAACTATACAATTTCTTCAGAGACTGTAGCGTGGGCTTCAATACTAATCTGTGCATAATTTCGCCGAAGAAAACTTGTCAAATAAAAAAATTTTTCATTCAAAGAATTAATATTGATCGGTCAGTTTGTATGGCAGTTGTCCGATATCGGCGTTTCCTACAAATAAGCAGCTTCTTGGTGAGTAAAATATGTGCGCAAAATTTGACTATTCAGGGTATACATTTTTTTATAAAAAAAACATCTGCAAAAGTACGCTAAAAATCGGCAATAAAAGAAACCATAGCGCAAAAACTGTCAAGCGGCAAGAAAACGAGTGAGCGACATGTGTTGCCACATGCAGATACTCTGGTTTGGCTGCCTAACTGTTGCAGCCACATTTGCCGCATGTTGTTATTGCTACTGCTGCAACTGAATTTTATTTAATTTTTGCCGTGCGTTGGCTTGTCAGCGCTGCAGCGTCGCTTAGTTGATATTTTTATGCAAAACAACTACAACAAAACATGCAACGAGTATGATTTTTGATTTTTATTGCACATATTTTTATATATAATTTACTAACTCGTTTGCTTTTGCTTTTACTAGCGCCTCGGTCACTCTTCAGCGTGTTCATCTCGTTTTGCTTCGCTTTGCTTGGCCGGTTTAGCAATTTGCTGTCGATCGAACGATTATGCGGCTTTCACTATTGCCAGCCATTGTATGGACACAAWGTGAAGTAAGTGTAGAATACGAAAAAAATACTATTATTTTGCGCTGCGTGCTTCATAGAAAGTAAAASATAAATTTCGCATGCAAATTTTACAATTTTATTTATGTGAAATTTTCACTGATAATAACGGTCGGGTGTTAGAAGTAAATTTCGCCATAATTTGGCAGATTTGCAGATCTGCAATTATCTGTAGTGCTTGCTTCAGAGTAATCTCTGCCGAAACCTGCAAATTCACTTTCTACATTTTCGCAGTTAAAATGAAAAATTTGCAAAAATTTCCAAATATATATACATATTGTATGTATGTCTATATAATTTCCATATTTTGCATGCCTTGAGCAACAACAAATGCATTAAAKCACATTAAATTTTTTTCTGGTTTCACAAATGCAATAAATTGCAGGGAGGCGCAAACCCCGAAGGTCGCCCAAGAAATTCAATATCCACAGCCACCGCTTGCATTTTCCAAACGCGATACACACGCATGTACCCGGCAGAGAGTGGCAATCCTTTTAAGCTGGTTGCGTTCAGTACACTTTAGTACCAAAACTGGTACGCATTATCAAATCGCTGAACCAACCACTAGTGCCAAGTAGGATGAAATTCGAAAGGCAATGAGGAGAAAGAAAGTTGTTCATTAATACACAGGACTAAAATTGAAAACACGTCTGTTTATTGTAGCGATCCCAAGAAGAAAAGAATAAATAAAAGCAATAGTACAATAGTTAAAGAAAATAATTGAAGTAAAGGAAATAATTTGCACAGGGCGCACCGTGTGAAATGAAATACGAACACAATTATAAATCTTAAACAAAAATGGAAACATTATTTCTAATTAAGAATAATTATTTCTAATTGGATCAGACTTATTTATAAACATATTTGGTGATAAAATTTACAGTTAGTGAATTAGTTGCTCTTATTTTAATTCAGATATTAGTCCGCTTGAGAAACGGATCCAGAAACCGATCTCCGTTATCCCAAATAGATCTAACTAATATGATCCTCCCAAGCAGAGTATATGCACGATTGTGTATCCGACAGTAATAGGTTCTGGTGGACCTAATGGTTATTTTTGTTGTAATATTTGTCTACGATGGTTATTGTAACGATTGTCAAGATCTTGTTTAGTTCGCAAGGCACACTAAACTTTTCATCGAAATCATCTAACGTGAGAGCCAAGAAAGATGCTGTTCCGACGGTCGTGGTCGTTCCACATAGAGACGAACATTCCGAGATCGACTCGAATTTTCTTAATAAACTATATATTTTTCATGGATTTCTGTCATGTTTGGAAGTTATACCACTTGACTATGCTTTTGTACAGATTTTAGTGGCAGAATATGCATTTTTACCTGGAAATAGTAGTGAACGATACTCACATTTCGACGTAATTCAACAAACTGAGAAGTTATCATGGCGTCATCTGAAGTTTTAAAGAAAACAAGTAAGGAAGGGCTAAGTTCGGGTGTAACCTAACATTTTATACTCTCGCATGATAAGGTGATAATCGAGATTTCAGGCGTGGTTGTGAACCGATTTCACCCATATTTGGTACATGCCATCAGGGTGTTAAGGAAATATTATATACCGAATTTCATTGAAATCCGTCGAGTACTTCCTGAGATATGATTTTTGGTCCATAAGTGGGCGATGCCACGCCCATTTTCAATTTTTAGAAAAAGCCTGCATGCAACTTCCTTCTGACATTTCTTTCGTAAAATTTAGTGTTTCTGACGTTTTTTGTTAGTCGGTTAACGCACTTTTAGTGATTTTCAAGATAACCTTTGTATAGGAGGTGGGCGTGGTTATTATCCGATTTCTTCCATTTTTGAACTGTATATGGAAATGCCAAAAAGAAACGACTCTATACAGTTTGGTTGACATAGCTATAGACGATTTTAAAAATGTACAACATATTTGTGCATCGATCAAAAAAGTATCCATTAAATGAATTCCAGGTAAAAAAAAGGTCAATTTTTATTTCTGAAAGACGAATAGTTAGCTAATTCGCAACCCTAGCTCCCTTTCAGTCATCCTTTCCCAAAAAATTAGGTCCTCTTATTTCAATCAATAATCAATATTTACAGTCTATTCGTCGGTAAGACATTAAGTAACGACTTTTACAGAGCTCCTCGTAAAAATTTATATTTCTTGATCAATGGACAAGAAACTCGTTTTATGGATATATTTTTCACTAAAATACGTCAAGCAAAGAGTTTCATTTTACATGAGTCTACTCATTGTTGTTGTTATCTATTATTAGCTTAACATTTTAGATATTTCTACTTTTTATCAACACTTTAGCCTCATGTCAATAGATTATTACAAATTATCGAGTCTTCAAACTAGTTTTGAGTCTCCAACAAATGTCTACAGGACACAAACGAGCACATTTCTACACATGACACTTTACGACGCTCCTTAAAGCTTACTTATGGAAAATTTATAACCGATTATTTTCAACTGCCATACCAACGCCAGCCATTGCAACAAGCAACTGAAGTAGGAGCCGCCGCAACATGCCACATGGCACAACAACAACAAGCACAGAAACAAACCGACACACGCAAACACATGTAAGATTGTTGGAAAATCTCCTTGGGATTTTCGTTGGTTGGTTCTCAGTCTCAATTGTAGCGTGGCTTCTTGTCTTTATGGCGCTGCAGCAGTTTGCCAATTGTGCATTACGCGCAACGAACACACACGTGCAGCATGCAGCCATAATGCAATATATAGAAAGTCAGCGTTACATATTGGTGTAAAAGTTGCCGCATACACATGCGTATTTAAACATATATATTTATCTGCAAAATCATGTCTGCTTATGGGTTCCTGCGGTTGTTGGCAAGCAACTGGCTGGATACACTGCCAATATGGAAGCTACCGCGCTGCTACGGGTGCCTTTAGTGTTGCATATGGCATTTATGTATGTGTGTATGTACGGTATTCCCCCACTTTGGTTTTATCTCGGTTTTAAGCATTTTCATCTGACGGCAGCAATTTTGCAACGAAAGCGTTCGCCAATGCCGCAAGTTGTGTTGTCGATCTTAAAGTGATTATGCAATTCAAGATTTCAACACTTGAATACGAAATTTTTTTTATCTAAAATGGATATGCAGCCACAGCAGGTTCTTGCATTCAGTGCAGAAAATGTTGTTAAAGTGTGTGGAAGTTAAAGGGTTTGTGGTACGTAGGTTTTATTCCGGTTTGGGTAGCTTTACTTTAAGTAAAGACAAATGATGAGAAACCTTTTAACAAATATTTCCGAAATAAATATTTTTTACGTGAAACCCTTCGGCAGTTTGATTACAAAAAAACAGTAAGACAATTTACCGTTAAATCTCTACTATTTAAGCTAAGAGCTACATTAAAGACTTAAATTGTGCCACAAATACTAAGGAGAAAAAAAGCATTAAATTCCCACTTCAAAATACTATTACAACAAGTCTTAAAATCCACGCATTAAACGATTACAGCAAATTTTATAGGCGCATATACAATTTTCTGTTTGCCCGTTTATTTAGCGACCTATTTTTCTCACTTTCATTTGCACTAATTGAATTAAAGGTGTTAATGCTCTCAGCTTGTTTCCTTTTCATTCGTTTTTACTGCTCACTTTTGCAAAAATAAATACAAATAAAACGTAAAAATCGTATTTAAAAAGATCGGTGTATATAATTCGCGTTCGATAAGCGAATAAAGGAAATCGCGCTGGCCCTGCGAACCTGCGTCAGCACAAGTATAAAAATATATTTATTACAAGTAAATGGAATTACCGGAAATAATTATTTAACTAACTTATTTTTATAAGAAATATAAAATTGATCCTCAATTAATCATTTTGGTATCTACTTAATCTCACAAACTTAGTACTAAAGGTATATGACATGTACAATAATATAACGTGGAAGAAGTAGTGACATGAGAGTCTCAGTTTTTCAGCTGTTCCACATTTCAAATCTTGGAAAACTGTTTATGTGTTGAGATATCTTCAACTAATTTGATATGGACTATTTTCGAAGACAACGGACTTTTCTCCAAATCTACTGTTTAGATCTAGACTAAAACATGGTAAACAGGACTTTTTGAATCTAGCGCCCCTGCCGCCATCTATATGTCGAATGGTGCGTTAGAATCTGCTACCTATATCGACTGTCCCGTGAGAATTTCATGACATTTCATTGTTTGGAAGTGAAGTTATTGCGTTTTAAGTGTCAGTATGTTTGTGTTATCGGTGCGAAAACAGGCTACGAACACAGAGGCAATATTAAATTTGATGAAACAAGTTTATGGCGATGATTGCCTATCCCGTAGCAGAATACACGAGTAGTTTCAAAGTGTTCAAAACATGTGGACCAATAAAAATCCGTGATCACCGGAAACTCCATCGAAACTGTGCATGAATTCATCAAAAATTCTGCCGAAATCATCATTGAATTTCATGAAAATAGAATTGAACATCTCCAAAACATCGATTTTTCGCATTTTGACCGAACATTTGGGCTTACGAAAAGATTTGTGTGCACGGTTTGTTCCGCACAAATTGACTGACGACCAAAAATTGCTCTCATCGATCGGTGCTTGTGATCGATTATTTAACCAAAAATTACATTTTAACCATTAACCACCCCCAGTTTTCACCTGATATGGCACCGTGCGACTTCTTTCTTTTCGGAAAAATACATTTGCCCACGAAAGGAAAGCGTTATGCAGACGTAGAGGCAATTCAAAAGGCTTGCACCGGCATACTGGCGGCCATACCGGCCAACGAGCTAAAACACTCATTCGACATGCTTTTGGACCGTGCAAAAAGCTGTATTGAAGCAGAAAGAGACTATTTTGAATAAAATAAATTGATTTTGACGAAAAAATCATTTGTTCTGGTTTTTTGTTTTAAGTCCTGTTTACTTTGGAGAGCACTTTGTATAGCATATACATAGCTGTCATACAAACTGACGAGTTACAAACAGGTTAACGGTATTTTTATAACCTTTTATGACAAGTGAAACCACGGGTTTAATTTAAATTTCAGTGCAGCAAAAACATTTCAAAGTTTTTTCCTATATCACTTTAAAAAGTTTTGATCAAAATATTATTATTAAAATTGTTATTTCTCATCGAATCTAAACTTTGGACAATGTCGTCTTTGTCTTTCATATAAAAGCAGTTTATCATGCTTAATATTTCCTATTGCATAAAACTCATTAAAAGCACCTAAACCGGTATTTCCTTGCTAATTACATATATACGCTCTTTAAAAATTACCTACAAAAAGTATGCTCACATATACATATGTATGTACATTAATAAATATTTTTTCTGAAAACTTACCATTTGCAGCAAGCATGTTGACAGCATAAAGTGTCGTCGCGTACACGATCCCATGACATAATTATTCCATTAAAAAGTTGGGGACAGAAAATACTATGTGGATATATAGCTTAAAAAGCGCTATCCACTGCCCGCAGGAAAAAGAAGTCAGCAGTGAAAAAATATGCCACTGAAAATGTTGCAAGTGCGGCAGCTTCCGTTCTGTAGATGTCGTTTATTTATTGTCCAGCTAAGATGAATCAACGCTAGGGACGTACAAATATCGGGCTGACTCAATATTCCCAGAAAACACTAAAAGTCGGCACAATGTAAAAGGATTTGGTATATGTATGCAACCAAGCACTCAAAAGCATAGCACAAAGGAGTTGGCGACTTTCACAAGTTACTTAGCACGCTGGCATTTCCGGCCTGCAAACGTATGTAGGTGCAGCTGGCTATGCACTCGAATTGAAGTGCCCAAAAGTAGGTGCTGCTATAGTCAGAACTTTTGGCAAATGCTTTACCTTGGTATTTTTTTTCTATATACTTTTTTTTTGGTTGGCTGTTGTTAATGTTACTGTTGCACAAAAGTGTTGTAGTGGTTTTGCGTTGAATTTGTTGCAGTCGTGCGCTTTATATTGTGGCAGCACGATTTCACTAAAATTTGTCGAGAACTACTGCAAAGTCGTTGAACAACTTTGCAAGCACAAGTTTGCAGTAAAACACTACCGGTTAATTATGTTGCAGTCTTTACACCAACAAAAAACGCACTGCAATTAGAGAAAAATGCACTAGCAATTATTTAATTTTATATTTTCTTAACATTTACTCTAATTTGCTTGGAAAAATCCTGCACAATTCGTTTTCTCTTGCAACTGTCACCGCTCTACTCGTTACCCTTTTTGATCTACGACTTGATCTCACTTCTTTTATTTACACATACATATGTGCAAATGCACATTAATACATCTATATGTATGTGTGTCGGCTGTAATTACTTTTTACATATCTTCCTGCCTTCCACTATAGAAAAACCTGCTTTCTGCCGGCACACAGTCGCACCAAGTTCGTGTATGCGACTCGGTGGCAACGGACAGCAAAAATTCAAGAATGCGAACAAAGTGGAAGTAGTAATATGTGCAAAGGTGTGAGTGTAAACAGCTCGTTGTATTTGCCGCTGATGCCACTTTTCGTATGCTGACTACACTTTTCACCACTCTGCCTAGTACTGGTTAGAAATGTCCGGTAACAATTGTTGTTATTGCGCTGCTGTTATGCTTATCTTGTTCGTACCTATTACTTCTATTGTTGTTTGAATTGATATTTTTGTTTTTTATACGTTCGAATAGCTCAAATAATTAATTTCTTGTTTTTCTTCACGTTTTCTCGTGCGCACTTAACTTATTTATGCTTTTCAATATCGTCGACACAACTCAATAAGTTATTGACCTACGTCAACAAACGTAAATAAATAGTAATAGCGCAGAACGTTGCAAGAATTTCTTTAGACTTTCTTTGTTGCTGCTTTCTAATTACATTTGATCTCTCATAAATATACATACATCGATATATGAGCACTTAGTAGGCACTGAGTTCGGCTTGTCAACTTTTTCCAACACTTTTATCACTTCCGGTGTTTGCTAATTCATCATCACTCTACTATTTTATTTTTATTTTATTTGCAATTGCCATTTATTTAAGTTATTTACTTTTAATTCTACAATTCTATTTGCACACACTCATTCGCCACTTGGCTTACAATTGCTTTGCGCTGCGTTGGAATTTGTTTCTTTTTCCGCAGGTATGACTCAAACTAGAAACACATCAACGAATTCAACACAAATACACGCAAACACAATAGCAGGCGACCCGCATTTAACGCATGCAAACACCTTCAAACCGCAACGCATTCACGTAATAAGAACAATAACAAAGTAAAAAAAAAAATCATCGTTTTGTTGCATTTACTAGCGGCGAATGCACTTCGCAAAGTACTGTTATTATTTCGTACACGTAAAATATGAAATAATCTCGTTTCGTTTGTTAAGAAATTATTTAATTCTATTTGAATTTCATACTTTGCACATTTAACCAACTGTTTTCTACCCAAATTTCGTTGACTAACGCACTGAACGCGACACTGTATGGCGACGACGACACACTAGCGCACCGATCGGGAATCATGCACGAATTTCACTTTTCACTACACACTTACTCGTCCAATGGATAAAACTAAACTGAAACTAGTTTATCGGCGGCGTCTTTGCAATAGTGGCCACCACAAGCATTGAGCAATTAATAGGTGCGCACTAGTGTTGTCTCTTTCACGCGGAATGAGTGAAAAGTGTTTGAAGTGGCTGCCAACTGGTTGTTTATTGTTTTTTACGTGTGTTGGCGTATGTTTATTGTAGCAAATTATTTATTTTATTTATTAAAACTGCTATCATGGTTGCAGAAAATATAGGTGTTGCCACTTGAAGGTGTTTTAGGAATGTACATAAATTGTATTAACTATATATTGCAAAAATATGGCAATATTCTTTATTACTAGCCACTTGTTGCACATCTGCATATAATAATTATGAGTGAAAAGGAAGGCATATTTGTTTTCAAATGTGAATTGAGTGATTTTTGAGGTTTTTGTCTACGATAAGTGCATTTAAATTCAAATGGTAGAGAGAAAAGCCCGTTATTTGGAATATCTAGTATGCAAAGAGGATGCTAAAATATCCGTTAGATGAAATATTCAGTTTTCTATTAAGTAATTTAATCTAAAGCCAGCTTACTGAAAATTCCGAGATAATTAAAATTATTTACATTAAGAAACATTTTGGAAACATTTCGAAACATGGGTTGTAGCAGGGTTGCGATTTCCATTAATCAAAAATTTTGGACTTAAAATAAATTCCAATTTTTAATTCAGATTTTTGTGAAATGAAAATTGCATTTTCAATCTCAAACTGCTTGGGTTTAAGAAATTAAAATTTAGCACCGAATTTCAGCGTCAGTAGCCTCAATTTTAAGAGCGCTACGTCCAATTTATGGTCACCATAATCGTCCTGTCAGATCAACAATTGAGCGCCTAGTGGAAAAGTTTGAATCCATAGGCACAGTACAAAATGTTACCGTGCCAGTTAGACAAAGATGTGTCTGATGTGTCGATAATATTGTTGCCGCTAACGTATCCATTGTGAAAGACCCAAATCAATCGCTCACACGCCGTTCTCAAGCGGTGAGCATCTTTGTGACGTCATTGTGACGAATTTTGCGAAAAGATCTTGACCTACATCCTGGCAAGATCAAATTAACGAAAGAACTGAAGCCGCTTCACCACCAGAATCGTCGTATGTTCGTGAATTAAGCTGAAGGGCTGAACAACAGCTTGAATGATTCGGATTTTCATCGAAAAGTCATCTTTAGCGATGAGGCTCATTTCTGGTTCACAGCGGCGTCATTTAGCCGTACTTCTTCCGTGATTTTTGGATGATAGGGACTTGGGCAATATGTGATTCCACGAGAACGGCATCACAAGCCACACAGCGAATGTCACAACCGATTTATTGAAAACCAAGTTTAGTTCACGTGTTGTCTCACGAAATGACCCAGTCAAGTGGCCGCTTCAGTAGTGCGATTTTTGACGCCGTTGGAATATTTCCTGTGATGCTACGTCAACTCTACACTGTAGAGTCTACAGTCTATGCCAACAAGCCACCGCCGATTCACTAATATCGAACGTAAAATTGCAACAGTATCGGCCGATTTATGCTATCGTTGGAGTTTGGAAAACGGAATTTTGGACTTTAATAATAACAAATTTAAATAATAACAATTAACGTTTTCCACTATAAATAAAACAAATATTTCTTTGGTTGTGAATGCTTATTAATTTTATATTTTTCGAAATGTTTTCATCATTAGTCTTTTTATTAATTGCGGGTTAAGTACTTAAACAAATAAATGGAAAGTCATACACATGTACATAAATACGTGAAATGCAATACGTACGTCGAAAGGTACGTTGTAAAAAAAAATTAATAGTACCTAAATTATTATTATTTTTTAGGCTTTTATATGAAATAAATTACAAATGGTAATACAAGCGAAGGATGTATATTAATTTTATAAACAAAAATAATACTTAAAACGTAGGAAATTTCAGCATAAAATGCTAAATTAAAAATAAATAAATAATTTAGGAATTAAAAAATTGATTAGCAAGTATGCAGTGGCAGACAAAAGTATTAATTGAAAATAATTTGCATAAATTAGTGATGTTTATTTAACATATGGAAAACCTTAATACAAGAAAGAGTTTAAAAAAATCTGTGCACACTTGTAAGTAAATGCAATGAAAATATTCTTGATTTATATAAAAACAAAGAGCTTGAATTTGGTTGCGCAGCATTACAAGTAAAAGTTTTTCTTAGTTTTGGATATTTGTGCTTGAAACTTGGTTACTAAGATTTTTAAATATTCTTTATACTAGAAATAGAGCAGTACAGAAGAATTTGAACATTAGAAAACGCTAAAAAAAAATACATAATAGTTTGAAACTCGTTGGAAGAAATAACAAAAATTAAGGAAAAGTTATTTATTTTGATTTCTCACATAAATTTTGAGATTATGTGCACGAAGAAAATCAAAAAAAAAATTACAAAAGCTAGAGGGAAAATTATTTATTTTGATTTTGGATATAAATTTTGAGGTTATGTGCAAAAGTTGTAGGTTTATTCATTTTTTTATAGAAGTTGTAGTTTAGCCGGAAATCGAGATAAACCCTGTCCCTTCCCTTGCACCTACCGAATTCAGTTCGTTCATAAATTATTTTTGCTTTCATTTTTGTTATATTGTCCTTTTTTTCTAATGATCTTTAAACTACTATTTATATTTTTATTTAAAAATTATGTACACTGCTCTATCAAAGTATACATATGTCTTCATCTAATTTACGTAATGCGCGTACAATTTACAGAAAAAAAAATATTGCAACAATTGTCTTTGTATTGCTTTTCACTTGACTCAGTCTCTGACTTTTGTTCTCCTCGAATTTATGTATGTGTGCGTGTGTGTGTTAATGTCTATGTGGTTGTGTTTGTATGCGTGTAGGTATAAATTTTCTAATTTTTATAATCCAAACTCGTTCAAACCAAGCGAAAAAAAAGTTTTTAAAACAAAAACAAATACACTACAATTTAAAATTAATTTTAGAGATTAAAATCCCGCGAACACGCCACTGCAATCCAGCAGACCCAAATCGAAATCATTCAAATACAATTGATCATCATAGTTGATATCGAAACTATTATTACTGCTGGCCGGGCTAGCGTCCAGCGAATCCAGCGGCGACGTTTGAGGCGCCACCAAAGCCATCAAATCCAAATCTACGCCATCGGACAAGCCGGTCAACGTGGCGTCGATATTATGCGAGATGTCAGGCGTGAACTTTAAAGTTTCGTCATCGGCATCGCCATCACCATCACCTTCACCATCACCATCACCTTCACCTTCAGCATCACCATCAACATCGTCATCACTTTCCGCATCGCACTCCGTGCCATGGTCAGCAGTTTGCCGATTTTGCTCCGTTATCTCCGCACATTCCTTAACAGTTGCGCTAGTTAGTTTTGGCTCGGGTTGTACAATAACGGCGGCGGCTGCAGCAACAGCAGCTGTTGATAATGTTGGCGGAGGCGTGACAGTGTGCTTATCAGCTAAGTCCCTGCCCACCCTTGTCTGTGTGTGTGTGCTGGTCTTATGTGTGCGCATGTGATATTTCAATTCGAAATTAAACATAAATACTGCCATACATATTTCACATTGAAATTTATTGCTAATGTCCTGTCCTGGCTGCTGTTCGTCCAGCAGCGCGAGATCTTCTATGTAACGTTGTTGACGTGCCGCCTGCACTGCGTTGCGTTGTCGCAAATACTTGAGCTTCGTGTGCTTGCTAGAGTTGCCACCAACACCGTAGCTGGGCAATTTCGTGCGGATCAAGACATCAACGTCGCTATTCGTCTGTTCGATTTCGATGCGATGCACGCCATACTCGTGCTTGAGCAAATGGAAGCGTCGGTCGAAGCACTTGCCTACAAGAAAATAATAAGATTTTATACATTTTTATGGTTTGAAGGAAATAAGGGGTTTGTTGTTGTACTAACCACAAAATTGGCACAAATGTTTGCGGTACTTATTGTGCTTTGGTATCAAGTTCGATTCCGTAGCGACGCTTACTGTTTTTGTGGGCGTAAGCTCTTGTATATGTAGAGCATTGATTCGTTGGAGCGGTATATATTTCACTGAAAAAAATAAAAGATATATTTTTAACTGATTTTTAATTATTACTACATTCTCTCCTAAAATTTACGGTTCCTTTCATTTTTTTTTTTTTTTTTTTGAATTTAGCAACCCTTCAGATAAAGTCTAAAATCACTGCTTATTTGAGGCAAAGGATAAAACCAGGAACGAGCATATTTTTTACTCCACCATAAGGCATCTGTGGCACAACGGAATTCAGCATACATGATGAAACATCTCCAAAAGAACAGCTGGTTCGATGAGAAGTGCCATGACGCAGTGGTTAGAAAACAGACTGCATATACCGCAACGTAACAATCGACCACAACACGTGCGGGTTGGGATGGATACCAAGAGTTGAAAAGTGAAGCGAGACGCATTTGCAGACAAAGAGAGATGCCGAAATGCGTACGAAGAGCTTGACAAGCTACCTAAGAGGTGAAATTCTCGAAAACTCTAAGAAAAGATGCTGCGACTAACACAAAGTTTCAAGACAGGAGCATACTTTTGTAAAACCCGCAGAGGTGATCTAGTAACTGATGCCCAGAACATATTGAAATTATGTAGAGACCACTTCTCCAGCCTGATGAATGGCTGTGAAAGCAAAACAAGAGGATATGGTGAACCCGAATCCACAATCGATGACGATGGAGCTGACGTTCCATTGCCCCACCATGAAGAAGTTCGACTAACAACCATCCATCTGAACAACAACAAAACGATGGGGGCTGATGCTATTCAAAAACGGCGAATATGCTCCGACGAAAGCATGCCCGACGATTGGATTTTAAGTATGCTCTACGCAATCCACTTAAAGAGATAAGCCTCCTCAACATCGCATATAAGGTTTTATCGAGCGTACTGTGTGAATCAAAGCCCACTGTCAACAAACTGATTTGACCTTATCATCGTTTTAGGCCTGCAATATCAACAACTGACCAGATATTCAACATGCGCCAAATCTTGGAAAGGACCTGTGAAAAGAGGATCGACACACACCACCTCTTCGTCGATTTCAAACCTGCTCTTGACAGCCCAAAAAGGAGCTGCCTTTATGCCTCGATGTCTAAATTTGGTACCCCCGCTGCGTAAACTGACGTTGAGAAGTATCAAAAGCTACGTAAAGAACTGGAAGAACCCCTCCTAACCGTTCGATACCAAACGAGGTTGCAGACAAGGCGACTCCCAATCGTGCGACTTCTTCAATTTACTCCTGGCGAATATAATAGAATATTGGCTAAAATTTAATTTTTTTTTTTTGGTATTTTTTTCGACCATAGGTCATTATACAAATAATATCTTTTGGTAGAGTTTTATTTTTTTATTTTTTTATTTTTAGCCTTTAAAATGGTAAACACATACTCTGTAAATTTGAAAAGAATTGGCACACAGTTTTTATTTTATTTTTTAATACCCGACAATCGCCTTTTTTAAGTTGTCCCACCAAGTGTCCCCCTTTTCTGAACCAAACTGCGCAGACAGGAGGAAGAGTAATTTCATTAAAAAAAAATAAAGTTTTTTTTTCGTAGCCGTATTCTATCAACTTATTTCATTTCCACACCCCACTAACTCACCGCTTAAACGCCGCTCCACCAGTACCTTGTGCTCTTTGGCCATATGCTCCAAAACATTCTCGCGCGTCGAACTCTTGAACGTACACATGGTGCATTTGCAAAACACTACAAAAGGTAACAAAGAGTTAAACAACAATCGTTATTAGATTATTTATGAAGCGTGTATTTGCTACAATGACACACCTTTGTGCGATTTTCGGTGCTGTTGCAAGCCATCATAATTGACAAAACATTCTGCACATAAATGGCAATGATATTTGGGGCTCTCCGCTGCCGCGCCGACGCCGACGACCTGGTAACCGCGTGCGATATCGCTGCCACCCCGTTCGGCACATTTTTGATTGACTACAATAACAAAAACATTAATCAAATTAAAAAATTACATCAAAATATATACATATGCATATATATATGTTTAAGCACGGATACAAATGTACTCGCTACTTCCGTGGTAAACAAATGAATTGTGATAGGACCAATAAATACATGCACAAATATAAATACATACTTATGTAGATATGCACTGTTTATAAAAATTATTCACGATTTGTTTCTTTGTGGTGATACAGTTATCTTTAGCTGATAAGGTACCCTCAAATATTTTTCCACTTACGCTCCATAAAAAACTAAGTAGGGAAGGCTAAAGCCGGCCAATCCCAGCTGTTAGAAGTTCTCGCAGATTGCGAATAGTGTTGTAGAGTGGACCCGGGGAATGGGAAGAAAATATCCATATCCCTTTCTTCACTTTTTAGTAGAGAAATGCCTACATACATTATGTATTAACCGTTAAATGCAGTATAAAGTCAGCCGAAAGTTCTAAAATCATTATATCACGATCATATTGTTATCAGAGAAAGGTGCCAGATTCGATTATCAAGCTCCCGTTAGGATGGTAAGGTTCAGGTAAATTGTTATCGGGGTAGCCAACGTAAGGCCCAGAAAACGTGCTGTTTCGATGAGGTCGGACCATTAAGAAAGGGGTGGGAGATGAGTAGGGTTAGCTGGGCATGCAAAAAAGTGGTTAACGTTGCACACTGAACATATACATATTTGATATGTCGCGGTCGATTCTGGATAAGTAGGAGTTTAACCTGCTACAGTATCATGAACGAAGCTGCGCAAGGGTCACTCTCGATTCTAACGGCAACTCCAACTCGTCGTCTGTTATGGGTAGTGGTTTGAATCTAAGAACACCATTCAGTGAGAGTCGGTGAAGGTATTTATGACTTTGGATGCCGGTCAGTGCATGTCTGAAATTAGTTGCGTCCAAAGTACGATCGGCGTATTGTCTTATATAGTCGACGTGGTTGAGGAAGGATCACTCGATGCTAATAGGTGACGATTCCTCCTCAAGCAGGTGACCAGGAGAAACTGCTTGGAGAGGAGTTTATTATGCTCCTTGAAGACATTAAGAGGCATCCCGTTGTAGCAAGGAGTGTAGTGCTCAGGCATGTACATATGTAGCTTCCTCGTCTGCGTTTCACTGCATCCAGGCGACCATATTGGTGCGGCGGAGTTATGTACCAACCGGCCGATTACCTCGTATGTTGTCAACAACGTTTCCTTATCTTTTCCTCATGTGTAGCCGACTGTAGACTTGAGGATTTTGCAGCGGCTCTGTACTTTGGCAATAATCGCTCATGTTAAGCTCATGGACTGAATGTCGGAATTGACCCGGAGTTCATACAGTCAAGAGCTGTACTTTCGGAGAATAGACGAGTTTGGATCGGTAAGTTTTAGTTTCGGGTTTTCTTCCCGAAGGTCAGTTACGGGATCTTAGAAAAAAATAACAAAAAGCGACTTTTTCTAACTTGGAAGTGGATATAGCTCCTTAATTGATTGATTTTTGACTTTTGTATTCATCAACATAACCTTTTTATAGAGTTAGCTGGGCGTGATTATTATACTATCCAATCCACTGCAGCCTTATATATTATAATGAGATGTTGACTTTGGTATATATAACCCAATATCTCTCTCACGTAGTTCTTGACGTAAGAAACAATCGCTAGATGCACAAAACTATTCTACCCTTTGCAACTCAATACCATGGGTATAAAAATGTTTGCTCACACAGTCTTAGTATTTAAGCAATACAACTTATTTATAGCAATTACGCGCTAATGCGCTGCGTGTACTGTGACTAGAAAGTGTTACCTACCTTCTTGCCCCTCCAAGGCGCAGTGATGTACATTACGCATATGCTGCGCTAGTAGAAACTTGAAGTGTCCAACAAAATTGCACTTGCGGCAGCTGTGTTGCGGCGGGCCTGTGATCATATAGAGGAACAAAGTGAAAGAGAAAAAACAAAAACAAATATTATTGTAGTGAATGCATTCATTTATGCAGATTGAAGCGAAACAATGCGCCAGCAGCTCACCCAAATGCATTTGCAAGTGTTTGTTCAACTCCTGCCGCACGCTGCACTCAAATATGCAGAAACCGCATTTGTAAGTCGCTGGCGTGGTGGCGGCAACAGCAACAGCAGCACCGCCTCCAGTAGACGCAGTAGACGCCTGCGATCGGCCACATCTGTGGAAGCGTTCGAGATCATGTGAAAGCGTTTCGGCAACCACATAAGTGTAGCCTTCATACTTCGCCAGATGGCAGCGTAACGGATACTCATTCGCGCTGCAATCGCTCGATTTGACCGAACACAAGTCTTCGTCAACTTCAATGCCACTGTCAAATGAGCGCACAAAGCTGCTCTCCACGCCGTCCAATGCTTTGCTAATGTCCAACAATTCATCTGAAATTGCAAGAAAGAAAAGCAAATTGAGGTTGTTAGGTCATCGCATGTTCATAATTCAAGTGGGTTGAAATGAAGTCGGTATATACTTATATACATACATATATGTACATATGTTTCCATAGATATGTGTTTGTATATATATGTATGTATATATTACTGTATTAAGCATATTCAACAAAACATAAAGCAATTTTTGTGTGATTATTAAAGTTGCCAATTACTTAAGCGTCGTATGTTGGCAAAGGAAATGACTTCATAAATAATCACTATGTGCTCATAACTCCCTTTCGTGCAAATTAATCAGCATATAGTTAAAGCCCTGCAAAGCACACTTTACCGTACAGAAATAATTGGTCCGCTATGCTGGTGATTATCGCGTTTATAGAGCGGAAGAGAGAATTCGTTAGACCTGTGAGGTCGTCTGCTTCAATGGTTTACACCTAAATTGTTATCGGGGTAGCCAACGGTAGGCCCAGAAAACGTGCTGTTTGGATGAGGTCGGACCATGAAGAAAGGGGTGTGACATGAGTAGGATTAGCTGGGCATGCAAAAAAGTGGTTAACGTTGCACACTGAACATATACGAGGTGTGTTCAAAAAGTATCGCGAATTTTGAATTTTCGCGGGTTACGTATAATCGAATTTCGAATTTTTTGTGAGAGATGTCTCTCACTTATGCCGACAAGCTCGACCATTTTGAATGTTCATTTAATTGTTGACAGCTGCTTTGCTTGCACGTGTTTTGGATCGTCTTCGATTTTTACCTATTCAAAAAAATTTATCAAAGAACCTGTATCAAATTTTGTGTGAAAAACGAAATTAAGTGCGCGGATGCATTCCGAATGTTGACTGTGGCATACGGAGAAGCTACCTTGGACCGAAGCAACGTTTATCGGTGGTACAAAACCTTCTTCCCTCAACGATTACAGTTACTTGAGTAACTATGTAGTCTTAGTCGTCTTACTGTCAAAACACACCCAAAAGGAAATATCAGAGATCCAATAAAATATATAACGGGTGATCCAAGTAGAAGTACTTTTCTTTTAGAAGTTTCTATTTTCAAACCTAGGTATACTATAAATGTTCAACGAGACGAACTGAGTCCGTTTTACTTTTGAGGAGATATGTTCATCTAATTTGACATGGCTTATTGTACAAAACAGCGGTAAAATATTCATTTTTCAGGTCGAGCCCCTATGGCGTATAACTGCCTTACAAACTGGCCGATCAAAAATCTCGCAAGGAAACTTTTGTATTTATGAAGGGTATTATAGCTTCGGTGCTACCGAAGTTAAGGTTTTTTCTTGTTTTTACCAATATTTATCGCATACCGAATTGAAGCTTTCTTCTGACCCTTTGATAGTTAGTTGTTTTGCAAACAAACAGAAAGTGCAGCAAGCCAAATTTGGAGAAAACGATATATGGAACAATAGGTCGCTACGTGGGTCATCATTTGGGCAAATTTATTCTGTAATTCGACGACGAATCGTCCCAATAATTTGAAAAAGTGTAGAATCGTGACAACTTTTTCCCTTTTCAGATAGCCGATACGCCTTGGAAATTCCAGAAAACGATGAGCATAGCCTTTCGGATTACTAAGACGGTCTATGCCACTATTTCGACCATACCGATGTACCTTATGGAGCAACCATTTTTTTGGCTATCACTTTTCGGATGTACTGTCTTCTTCGAAACAGGTTTGGTAGGAGAAGTTCTCTGCTTACATCGTGGACGTGGAAGAAAAACAGCAATATCTCTAAAGGATCTCACGATTGTGCCTGTTGTCCGGATTAAGCAGACGCAGCACCTTATCGCGCCAACCACTTTATACGGACCAAAATTTCACGAAGGGAGTAACCCGCCTTGTCTTTTGAGATGAGTACTATCTCAAATATCTTATTTACGTTATTTCGCTGTTAAACAGATCCGTAGCTGCTTAACCGTTAGTTGTGTCAACTCAACGATCGAGCGAAAACTTTTTTATTTGACAAGATATCGTCTCGAAAGAGATTTAAATATTTGTTTCCAAAAATTTCAGATTTTCTTGGTAATAACAATAAGTTGTTTGTAATAATAAACAACAATAAAAAATTCTAATAAAATATAATATTTCATTTTTTATATGAGAAAATTTTTTTTGAAAAAATGCTGTTTTTTACCCGAAGAAACCCCTTAATAGAACAGTGAGGAATCGCGTACTATGTACGAGTACATATATGTGGATCATGAGCAGCATTAAAAACAAACGCTTGAGTAATTAATTAATTGACAAATACATAAATAACGGTATAAAAGAAAGCAAACATATGAATGGAATATCTTTTTCAGGGAATAGAGACAAATTAATTAATATGAATGGATTTCGTTGTTGATCTGTGAATCACTATTTAAGAAAATAATGCAAATAAATACTATTGTTGTTGTGACAAAGCTTAGATATGCCTCGAAAAGGAGTATATACAAGTAGTAATAAATTTATGTTTGCAGATATAAATATGTATGTATGTATGTGCATTCATTTGCATATCTCTCGCCTGTGGCACACCAGAGAGTCTAGTGGGTTTGTAGATAAATATTTATGAGTAAAATTGTGTGCGGTAGCCGACTTTTGGAATAAATTGTTTAATTTATTTCAAGCATGATGCCAAATGAAGTTCAATTTGTGCTGCCTTGAGTGTGCAGACGTTTGTTTTCCGATGTGAATTTGTTGCTTTATCGGAATGCAGGGCAAATATGTTGCAATTGTACTTGAATGTGGACATATCTGTACATGCTACATACAATTTTATATACTAAGTATATGTATATACACATGTGTATAGTATGTACATACATACGTTTAGAGAAAATAAATGCATTGTAGTGTAAGATTATGCATTAGAAATGGTATTCGGTGTATTGATTCGTTTTGGCCGGAATATTTTTATCAACAATTCCGTTGCAGAATGCAGCGAAGAAGGAATTTGGAGTGTTATTTTTCGTTTTGTTGCAGAATTTGACACAAATATTACCAAATTTATTATATCCTGAACAAACTTCGAAGGAATTGTATTGTTTGGCATTTCATTATGATCAGATTTACGCCTGAACAACATTTGCAAATCGTTCAACTTTATTACGAAAATTCAGGTTCTGTAAAGAATATGTTTCGCGCGCTTCGCTTAACTTATGGTCCGCATAATCGGCCTACTGAGCTTGTTAATCGCAACACCGAAGAAAATATAGGAGCCGTAGCTGCGAGTGTATACGCAGACCGTGGAGAGTCGATTCGCCACCGTTTGCAACAACTGACGTCTGGAACGACTTGGCACAATTTACGTCGAGATCTTAAATTGAAAGCGTACAAAAAAAGCTTGTGCCAAGGACTGAAACCGCTCGACATTCCCAAGCGACATCGCTTTGCTTTATGGACTCCTGAAAAGTTCCAAGAGGATCTGACATTTTCGAACCAAATTTTAGTCAACGATGAGATCTATTTCTGGCTTAATGGGTAATGTAAACAAACAAATTTGCCGCATTTGGGACGAAGAGTAAGCTGAAGAGATTCAAATAATGCCGACGAGAACGATATCGCGTCATAATCACCGACTATTTACGACTCGGAAACATTTGCTTTCAACAAAACGGTGCCACTTCGCATCAATCACTGGTTTTATCGAGAGAACACTCCGGGGAGCAGATAATTCTACGTTTTGGGACGGTCGATTGGCCATCAAGATTGTGGATATCACACCATTAGACTTTTTCCAGTGGGGATATGTTAAGTCTATGCGGATAATCCTCATTCGATTCAGGCCTTGAAGCGAGTCATTCGCCAGTTACCAGTCGAAATGCTCGAAAGAATCATCAAAGATTGGACTGAAAGGATGGACCATCTGAGACGTAGACACAGCCAACATTTGAAAGAGATAATATTCAAAAAATAAATGCCAAAGAATGTTCTTTGGAATGATAATAAACATTTTCCATTAAATTTGAAGTTTTTGTGGCTTTTCTTTAAAAATGGAAGAAACCTCAAAATGGATGACCCTTTATATACGCGAACTAGTCCCTGAGTTTTAGATATCAATCTGAAATTTTGCAAACGTCCTCTTCTCACAAAGAAGCTGCTCATTTGTCGGAACCGCCGATATCGGACTACTATAGCATATAGCTGCCATATAAACTGAACGATCAAAATCAAGTTTTTACATGGAAAACTTTTTTAATTGACGCCATATCTTCATAAACTTTGCACTTGACTAAGCGGTATCTACAATCTCTAAAGAAATTGTTCAGATCGGACCACTATAGCATATAGCTGCCATATAAACTGAACGATCAAAACCAAGTTCTTATAAGAAACCTTTATATATGTGAATTGTATTTTAGCTTTGCTTAATGTTTCTTCTTAATTTTATTGAATTTTGAAATACGTGACTTTTTCACTTTCAAGCAATGAAATCGAAATTTTTGGTCATGAAAAAAGAAAATAAATAAATGAAATGAAATAAATCAATAAAACAAGTAAATAAATGAGATCAACATATAGCTACTTGCGTGGGTAAATACTATATGTCTATATGTATGTGTGTGTGTATGCATGGCAGCCAAACCGCTACCAAAACTTCAACTCCCAAGTTAAGGCCCATCGCTCAATTGTATTTACCACCTTTAAGTCGCGGGTAATCACTTTTTTCAAATGTATGTTTATTTGTATATGTGTGTGCGTATATTTATGGCAGACAGTGAAATAGACAGCGTAGGCTTCCCCGTTATCGAGTGCGGCTCCAACGTAGGCTGTCATGTTGACATTAGAGTTTTTTAATACTCAACACCCACTCAAAATGATTATGCTTCAAAATTAATTAACGGCATTGTTGTCTATGAGCTCAGCTCTAGAATGCTAAACGCAAATAATATATACGTATGTCTGTATATACATACATATATGTATATAAAAGACCGCACGATATATGCATACATCCACACACATAGATATATAGCTGGTCAGTTCATTGTTTTGAAATATACACGACTTTTGTTTAACTTGTGCAAATTTACAAACATTAGGGTGAACACTTTTAGCTTCACATTTTCTAAACGTTAAACTGATTGCTCAACATTGGTTTTTACTAAGTTTGTTAGTATATAATTAAAACATAACTAAGCCTACCTGCCATAGAACGTCAGTTTGAGTGTCTTTGGTTTTTTTTTTTTTTTTGGCGCCGGAGTAGATTACCGCTAAATATATTAGTAAGGAAATACATAGTATATAGTACGATACATACTTCCTTATGTGAGAATCCGTTATATACCTCCTCCAACCCCAAATATATACTAGGAAGTAGATTTTCTGTCATTCCTCCACTGACTTCTGGTTGGTAAGAAAATTTTTTGAAACCCTCTGTACTTCCATCATAAAGGATAAATCTGGCAAAAAAGTATCATATGCCATTGAAACAGCTGGTAGAGTAATATCCACTTTGCCTCCATTTCATAAATTCTATGAAATTTATTTTTATAAAATTTTCGTGATAAAGTGGGTCACACCCTAACATGAAGTAGCAAATAAATATGTCTTATCACAGTTTGCGCAATTTATTTATTCTTTCTGTCCAAACGTAATGTCTTAAGACACCAAAATGGTCATGTAAATGAAATAATAAATACGACTAATTATTTTTATTTGCCCATACAAGCACTCAATGGTACGTACGCGAGCATTTTTATAAGCAGAGTGAGTTAAGAAGTATGTACATACGTATATACATAGAAATATGGACATACATACATACATCAGCTAATCCATATAAAATGAATAGGCATTGGCATTTAATCGCTGCATTTATTTGTGCACAAATGAGTAAAAAATAATAACTCAGGTCCGCAGGCGCGTTACTTGTGTGGGCAAAGGAAGTTCTTTTATAGTGGCTGTTGGGATATACA
Organism: Bactrocera latifrons; assembly: GCF_001853355.1. Classification (NCBI taxonomy): domain Eukaryota; kingdom Metazoa; phylum Arthropoda; class Insecta; order Diptera; family Tephritidae; genus Bactrocera; species Bactrocera latifrons. Next base: position 166,441 of record NW_017537112.1, on the reverse strand, counting down.
TACATACATATGTATGAATGCAAATAAATACAACCGCTTTTTTAATAAAAATATGAACATATAACATACTATATATCAATGCAGTTGAATGTACTTAAGTATTTTCGAATTACTTATGTATAGAATGCAAGTATGAAAGATGAAGCCATGTGTAGAAAAAAGTTCACGCAAGTGAGGAAAGTTCGCTGAGCGCCATTCACTTGGGAGTGGCCAGAAACGATTATTTTACATATGCTCAAGCATACTTCCGGTCTTAGACCAAGTATCCTCAGAGTAGCCAAAAAACTTCCGTTTGAAGGCGAGCTAAATTGAGAAGGTCAAATATCCCCTCGACAGCGTTGTACATTGGGTTTGGGATCCACCACATAAAAACCACTACCAATGAAAAAAGAAAAGAAAACAAGCTCGGATGAGAGACCCCCTTTTTGAAGACGACCCCTGAAAACGTATTAAAAATTTCGATATAAGGGTTTGCACCTGGAATGTCCGGTCGCTTAATTGGGAAGATACAGCTGCAAGCTGGTTGATGTTCTCATTAGAGTAAAGGACAAGAAATGCGATGGATGGGGCAAGGACTAAGGCGAGTAAATCTTTGTGGCATTTACTACAGTAGCCATATAAAGGAGCTCAAATTCGGTGTGAAATTCGTAGTGGGAGAGAGACTCTGTCGCCGCGTACTGTCATTCACCCCGGTGGATGAACGTCTCGCCACAATCCACATCAAAGCGAAGTCCTTTAACATATCACTTGATTTGCGCTCACACTCCGACAGAAGAGAAGGACGATGTAACCAAAGATGTCTTCTATGAACGATTGGAGCGCAGCTGTAGTAAGAGCTGCCCCCCGCCACGATGTTAAAATCGTGCTTGGCGTCTTTAAAGCCAGGGTGGGCAAAGAAGGTACCTTTGGTACAACGGTCGGTAAATTCAGCTCTATGATGAAACATCCCGAAATGAGTTGATGCTGCTTGACTTCGCCGGGGCCGGAAATATGGTTATCTGTTGTATTAGATTCCAGCAAAGGAAAATTCACCAAGCTGTCTCCGGACCGAAAAGCCACCCACCAGATCGATCATGTTGTAATGGATGGAAGACACGTATACAGTGTTTTAGACGTGCGTACGCTCCTGGGGTCCTAACATTGACTCGGATCACTACTATCTTGTTGCAGTCAAGATACGCCCACGGCTCTGTGTAGTAAAAAACTCACGTCAGCAAAATCAAGGAAGGTTCGACGTCTAACAGAAGGATTCAAGACCGAAACATACTCTTGAAGAACCCACAGATGCGATCTAGTTACTGATGCCCAGAGCATGCTAAGAATGAAGCATGAAGAAGTTCGATTAGCAATTACCTATCTGAAAAACAATAAAGCCGCGGGGGCAGATAAATTGTTGGCCGAGCTATTCAAATACGGCGGCGATGAACTGATAAGGAGCAGGCATCAGCTTCTTTGTCTAATGTGGTCGGACGAAAGAATGCCCGACGTTTGGAATTTAAGTGTGCTCTGTTCAGTACAAAAACAAAGAGACCGCACAATCTGCGACAACTACTGTGGAATAAGTTTCCTCAACATCGAATATAAGGTTTTATCAAGCATATTGTGTGCAAGATTAAACCTCACCGTCAACAAACTGATTGGACCTCATCAGTGTGGCTTCAGGCCTTAAAAGTCAACAACTGACGAGATAATCACCACGCGCCAATTCTTGGAAAAAGGATCGACACACACCTCCTCATCGCCGATTGTTCAAAGAAAGGCTACATAAATTGTTCAGATTGGACCACTACAGTACATAGTGGCCATGCACATCGGTTTAAATCAAGATAAAGATCTTTTTATGCTATAATAAAAACACCTGTGAAGGGTATTATATTTTCCCAACAGCCGAAGTTTACTTTATTCCCTTTTCTTTTTTTTACGCTTCACCTTACTAACTGCCTTAATAATCTTATTTGCTCGCAAAGTTCTATGGTTGAATTTTAGAATGGCAATTCAATTTTTTTATTTTTTCGCAATTTCGTAACTCATTGAAATTCACAACATTTGTTTGACACTTCTTTTCATTCATTTTGACTACTCGCCATTATCTCTCCAAATAATTTGCATAACTGAACCTTTCTGCGCCGCTATGCGCTGTTGCCGCATTGTATTGAACATTCACTCCGCAGGTAGCCCACTTGGAACGCAAGCAAATCACAAGGCCTTTACTTACTTGACTGTTTGCAGCATAATTTCATCTTTAATAAAGCGTAGTCTTGAAGTAAAAAGTGTAGAGAAAAGCAAAAAGCGCTTGCCTACCGCATAGTGAAAGGGAAGTGTGATAATGATGCCTCAAAATTGACTAATGAGTAAGAAAGTAAGGCAAGTTTGTTGGTGAAAAAACCAGACCTGCTGAACTTCTGGGCGCTTAAATGTCTTAATTGCTCAGAAAAAACACAAAGTAAATGCTTGTACCATTGCTTGTAGTTGTTTGTGTAGAGCAGGCAAACTTTAAAGAATAGCACTGTGCCAAACCAGTGGCTATTATTGGTAAAAGACCTCAGGTGCTTCATTAATTAAATGCGGCACATCACTTATTAAGCTATTCTTCAAAATTATTTGTAACTGACAAATTTCAATGATACGGACCAGCAGATGTAACACTATATCCAGTTGGAACCGCTTAAAAGCGCTTCTTATGAGTTAGATGCCTTAAAAAGTAACTAACGAGAAATTTTAAATTCTCCAGATCAGTCGTAAGTCTAGTTTATATAATAAATATGAAAAAAAAAATATAAACACATACATACATACAAAAATATTGGTAAAGACTTAAATCTTCGTAGGTACTCTTTCATTAATTTCCCTTTACATGCGTTTTTGAGTCAGTTCCGGTCTCATAACTGTCTTGACTGGCCTTGGTAGCGACATAATTATATTTAGATAAATATATAGTATACATATGAATGTAGATATATGCATTTATTATTATTTACTCGTACATATACATAATTGTTTTGTAATTTTTGATTAATTCACCCATAGAATATACTCTCCAGTATACTCTGAACAAAGAACTTAATTTATTCACCGCGAAATCTGTAACAACCAGAAACAAACGTCAGAGACCCTTTAAAATATATGGTTGTCAAATATCTCCCTTCCGCTTTTTTGCTCATTACATAATGCTTTGTAAGAAGTGTTACAGTGAACGGATTTAATTCAAATATTAGCCGTTTCGTTCCATCTCAATTCAATCTGTTTCCATCTAGACGGCAACTTTATAATACCCCCCTCCTTATTTGCGAAGAACTCGGACGGCCACTTTTCACAAGCTTCTTTTGAGTTTCACCTTACATCAACAAGGCCATTCGCTATGGACAGGAACAGGTGGTAATCACTTGGTGCTATGTCCGGGTTATATGGTGGATGCGATAAAACCTCCCATCCGAGCTCCTGTAGCTTCTGATGAGTTGTCGACGACGTGTGTGGTCTGGCGCTGTCCTTGTGGAACGCTACACGCTTTCTGTTGACCAATGCTGGACGCTTCCGGTCGATCGTCTGTTTCAAGCGGTCTAGTTGTTCGCAGTGGATGGTAGAACTAAACGTCTGCCCATATGGGAGCAGCACATAGTGGATGATTCCCTTCCAATCCCACCAAACACACAGCATACCCTTCCTGGCCGTTAATCCCGGCTTGGCCACTGTTTGAAACGATTCATAGGCCTTCGGCCACGACCGTTTTCGCTTCATATTGTCACATATGACATTTTTCATCAACAGTCACCACCCGCTTCAAAAGTGGTTCGAGTTCGTTCCGTTTCAGCAGCATATCGCAGCCATTGATTCGGCCCAGAAGGTTTTTTTGCGTCAAATCATACGTCACCCAAGCATCAAGCTTTTTTTGTCTTCAGCCTTCAACAGCTGGTTTAAAATGATTTTGTGACTAACTCCCATCTTCTGGGCGATGTAACAAGATGCCACATGCCGGTCTAAATCGATGTTTCCATGATTTGATCGGGATTCGTCGTCACAGGTCTTCCGCCAGCTGGCTTATCCATGGTGTCATTTGCACCCACTCTGAATCGTCGAAACCATTCCTCTGCAGTTGGAAGTGATACAGTACCATCCCCAAAACGCCATTAATCTCACGGAACGTTTCTCTAGCGGATTTACCTTTAACGAAGGCAAACTTTAAAAAGCGGAAATTTCGACATTAGTCATGACATGTTTACACGTCTATAACTGTTGAACGCAATATACAAACTAATCATGCATAGCGTCGTTTTGTAGGTTATGCCAAGACCTTTCAAAGATGTATAGTATTGTCAGATACGAGCTCTGTATCTTTATACATAACCGCGAAATGATATTTGACAACCTAATATTATATTAGGTTGTCAAAAAAGTCTTGCGATATTTTTATTGAATTTTAAATTCTTCATAAATTTTTTTTCGATGACTCATGCCCAGCTCTTGACCGATGCTACGGCTGCTACTATGCCGGTCTCTTTCGACCAATTCAGCGATTCAATCGCAATTTTCGAAGACAGGCCTTCCGGAGCGTGGCGCATCTTCGACCACCTCTACACCAGAACGAAAACGTTGAAACCGTCGTTGTGCGGTGAAAATGGAAACTGTATCGGGCCCATAACCTGCACAAATTTTATTGGCGGCTTGAAATGCATTTTTGCCTTTATCGTAGTAGTACTGTAAAATTTGCCGTATTTTCTCTTTATTTTGCTCCATGTTTGAGACGCTATAACTCACAAACGACTTAAAAGAAACGACAATCAATCAAACACGTGTTAGCGCGTGAAATGAGCTTTCCAAAAAGGTATAGCATGAACCGATGCGACGAATAGAACTAGAACTACGCGCTCTCAGCGCCAACTAGCGAAAATACCGCAAGACTTTTTTGACAACCAATATACACATACATACATAAAATAAATAATATTCATCTGTTTGTCTGTCCGTCTGTTTGTATATATGCGAACTACTCTCAATTATTCAGACATCGATTTGAAATTTTGTACAACTCCACTTCCCTTCAAGAAGCTGAAGTTGATAGAAACCACCGATATCGAACCCCTCTACGATATAGCTGTCATACAAACTGATCTATCAAAATAGAGTTCTCATATGAAAAACTTGTTTATTTTACAAGATGTCATCACATTATTAAATTATTTCCGAATCCGTCGACACAATATTCAAAGGTATGGCTTAGATCGGATCGCTATAGCAAATAGCTGTCATACAAACTGACGAACAAAATGAAGATAAGAATTCTTTCTCAAGCTTTTATGCTATAAAAAATGCAACTGTATAGGGTATTATAGCTTGCGTGCAGCCGAAGTTAACATTTTTTCCTTTTTTATAAAATTATTTAGGCTATTGCTTATTTAAATGTGGATCATGATAACATAATGGGTATGCATTATATTTAAATAAACGTGTGCTATCCATTATTATGAAAATTTTGTTTAAATATCTACACGCAACATTTCCTACACATGTTTATCCAGATGTACATACATACATACATACATGTATGTACATTCCTATATGCATACTCATATCGAATTTACATTACTTCAAAGCACTGTATTAATTGAAAATTTGTATATATACATACATAGATATGTATGTTTTCATTTTCGTACTAAATAGAGCATATAAGCAAATAAAAGAACATACTGGTCATAAATACATACATGCATACATACATACAACTCAGGTAACAATACCAGCTGACATTATTTGCTTGCATTTCCATAATTTCACTTAAACAGCAGAATTTTTAACTTGCTTTAACTCACTTATATAGATACATATTCTAAAAATATATCAGCCGGCAAAAACAATTATATAAAACTCTTTAATAATAATAATTTTGATTTATTTGACCAGCTTTGCAATTGTTTCAACAACTTCACCAACGACTCCGCCGCATAGACAACGCATGTTTTATATTTTCGCACACACTTGCCTAAATGGCTTATAAAATGACTATTTTCTTAGTTTCACACAATATTTTTGCATAAAATTATGTTTATTGAAATTCCAAAATCACAAAATCCGAAGAACTTTAACGAAAAAACACTTGCAACAACACAGCTGACATTTTCAATCGCCTTACATATGTGGTGGATTAAAAGTCATACGAAGAAAACAAAAACGATAAGTAAACAAAAACAAATGACAGCCTGACTCATACGGCGTGCAAGGCGCACTTGTACACACACTTATAATATATGTATATGTATAAATCCATAAGTCAAAATTTACTATGTACCACATATGTATTTATATAGCTTTTTTACACACTTACCCCTCTCAGCTGACGATGCATTTGGCGTTGACGTTACTGACAGCGCTGCTGACGCCGACGTTGCCAACGACTTCGGCAAGGATATTGACTTGGGCGTGTTGTTGCCGAGACTTTTTGCACTGACACCGGCACGAGCGATACTCAAGCGCTGTTCTTGCGACACTTTCTGTGATAAAATAGATTCGTTTTTACACACTTTGAATTAAAAATATTCTTTACGCAACTTAATAGTAACACACAATGTAAAACAAAAATAGCAAATGAGATATGTACGTATTTAAAGCGAATAATGCTTTGCAATTGCATTGCGCGGATACGAGTGCGCACACATACACAAATACACATAGACACACCTCTTCGCGACGCCGCCTACGTTTCGCAGCCGGCCCCTCCTCACCATAAACGTCAGCGCTGACAGCCGGCATGCCCGCTGCTTGTCGTTGCTGCCAATAATGTTGTTGTTGCTGTTGTCGCACCCGTTTTATCGGCAGCGCGCAGCGTCTGCGTAGAATTTTGTCCGCATTCCGTACACAACGTATGAACTCGCAGCACATCTCCAGCGTGTGGCAGCAGTCAAGACAGATGTGCTGAGGCAGTTCATTGTCCGCCAGTGAAGCGCCTATATGCGCACAAGCATTCAAACAGTCGAGCAGAGTGCTGCTGATACTACCAGTAGTACTACTACTACTACTACCACCACTACTACTACTGCTGCCAGTGCGGCTGTTGTTGTTGACAGGGCTTGTTGTTGACATTCTATTGACTTTATTGCCTTTGGCCGGGGATGTCCTGGTCAACGCTGGCTTGTATGAGTCACCAGCGTCCGCCGACGTCGCAGCTGCAAACCGGTCGTCGCTCAAATCCACCATGGCCAAGGTGTCCAACGGCACAAACTCCAAGTGCGCGGCCTCATCCTCGTCCACCTCCTGTTCGGAGCACGATCCCAAAGACTGACGTGCCGCCGGCTGTTGTTCCGATAGGCAACAGCGACACATAATACGCTGTGACCGCGCCCGTTGTACTTTCGGCTGCTGCTGCTGCTGTGGGTTGGCCTGTGGCGCCATCACGCTTACACCACCTCCTGTCCCAGCCGCGCCTGTGGCAGTTGCTATACGCTGACTAACGTTTCGGCTGTATACTAACTTTGTCGCCTTGCAACGCTCCTCACTGCCGGCGGCGCTGTGTTCACTGTAATTTCCGCTCGTGCTGCTGGCGACGCTGCTCGTGCTGCTCACACTGTAACTCCTGCTGCCGCCCATTATTCCATTTGCATTTTGATTAATTTAGCAATCTAAACAGTTATTTTTGGTGCACCTGCCTGCATAAAGGTGTATTTAATTAATATTTGGCGTCCCGGCGTTTTTTTTTTGTTTGTTTATAAACAAAAATGTTAATTAGCACAAAGCGATTCGCGTCCGAACATTGCCGCTATCGAACCAGTGTTGTATTCGCACGACCGCACCGCACGAGTTTCCAATTCCATACGCACACGTCGATGAACAAATCTCTACTGGTGCAATGCTTACGAGCGAGCGTAAAAGCCAGCGAGCTGGCGTACGATGGCAATGACGATGCCGATGGCGAAGGCGACCTTGCTGCGCGCATATCGACCAGCTGGTACGCTACACCGATATGTGGTGGGCATGCGCACTGCTGGCAACAGCTGCTCACTGAGTGGCACTGCTGTTTGTGCGGACTACCCTAACCAATGTGAGGGCGATATAAAAAAAATATTAAAATTTTTATAAGTACTTGTATGTATGTAAAGGTGACCTACGCTGATGCATCGAGAATATGTAAGTAGTATGACTACACCAGTCATATAAAACAAACCGGAAGTGTGTTTAGCCGAAAAGGCTTGATCTATACGGTTATTAACTGGAATTTGAGAAGCCCTGCACGTATCACAATTATGACCGCTCATTGGAAAATGCTGACTCAAGATTTTAATTTTGAAATAAATTTAAGTTTAAGTAATAAATGATTTATCGATATTTTTTTTTAATTTTTATTATTTTTACAATGAAATTTCCTTATTTTTACAAAGAAATTTCTCCTATGGATTTCAGCTCAACAAATTCGACAAGAGTTACGTTAGACATACCGTTATGCGTAATGCGCTGAAAATTAAAAAAAAAAGTTAAATAATCGCTCTAGTATTACTCAGAACCAGCCCAGGTTGGCGAATCATCAAACTTCTAAATGTGATCCATTTAATGGGGAATGTTGATTATCCTTCCAAACAACATTATTTTGAATTTATTTTTTGAAGATTATCTCTTTCAAATGTTGTCCGCGGCTACGTCTCAGATGGTACGTCCGTTTAGTCCAATTTTCGATGACTCATTCGACCATTTCGACTGGCAACTGGGGAATGACACGCGTGATGTTTTGCTCCAAAGCCTGAATGGAAGCGGAATTGTCCGCATAGTCTTTAGACTCCATATATCCTCAAAGGAAAAAGTTTAACAGTGTGATATCACACGATCTTGATGGCCAATCGACCGGCCAATAAGGTGAAACTGGCTGCAAAGTTAATTCCAAACCAAATTCCAAATAAAAAAGTAAATAATAATTAATGCTCTCCCTAAAAACTTTCTGGACACAGTCCAAGCTTTCGAACTACTTCAACGATGCAACCTGACTCTCAAAACCAGCAGTCTCACTCTCATCTGACACACATGAGATTTATTTATTGTATCCGCCTAAGAACGTTCAAGCAGCAAATCGTCGCCAACTTTGGTAAGAAGCGCAAACCAAAATTGGTAAGCATATTTGTTGTTAGTGAGACGCGAAGTAGAATATAGCCAATTAACTCGAGTAACTTCTAACAATCTACACTGACATTCTGACCGTAGAGTTCATTATACTCGTCTATGACCGAATTTGGTGATATGTGTACCATATACTTACATATAAAAATCTCCGGTTATACGAATCGTACTCTTATTCGCACGAGTACTAAGCTAACTAACTGAGAGTGCTAGGTGATACGTCATACACGAGTGGTAACACACACACATGGATGCGACTTTCAATCGCAGTCGCAAAGTGAGACACACACACATACATACATATATGTATATGTATATGAATGCAATGAGTTGTAAAGCCGTTGGCGAAACTCTCAGTTATAAATTACTGAGACAACTTGCAGTTATGCCGGCTTAATGAATGGGGCTACCACAAAAATCCGTTGAAAGTATATATTTTTAGACATACGTAAGTACTGCATATGTATGTCCATTGTTGTGTATATATGAAAGTGAGGAAAATATACATAAGTGAAATGTAGGAAAAAGTTGGCAGTAAGAATAATTACTATATTGAAATTTTCAATTTGAAATAATAAAGAGCAAATGAAAATCGCATAACTTAGAAAAGAAACATATATGTATATGTATATTCAAATAAAAATGAAATTGAATATAAAATAAAATCATAAGCAAAAATAATACAAAGTAAAAAAATTAAAATTAAATAGCTCGAAACG
>NW_017537112.1:117922-155678 GCF_001853355.1 Bactrocera latifrons | reverse complement strand
ATAATAAATTAATTCAAATAAACATCAAAATTATATAAAAGATAGTGTTAACTTCAGCGATACCGTAGCTGGTATACCCTTCGCAGGTGCATTTCTTTTAGCATAAAAGATCTTTCTCTTGATTTTTAACAAACATTTTGCATGAAAAAGTTTTTCATACCAGAACTTCATTTTAATTCAGCAGTTTGTATGGCATCTATATATGTATATGTTATACATTGTAGTCCGATCTAAGCAATATATGCTATGGAGGTCCTATTTTGGCGATTCCGAGCTGCTTCTTGTAAGTCGATATATAAAAACTAAGAGACTAGTTCAATTTAAAACTAAAAAACTAACTACAAAACAGTGCAAAAAAAATTAATTTCATACTTTTCACACCCATTTTCAATAGGTCTGTTTTTAGGTCCCTGGTTTTATGTTTCGTACATACAATCATTATTTTTAATCATTGCTACTGAACATGAAACATAATTTCAAGTAGCTAAGATACATAGGTCAAAAATTTAAATTCGATACTAAACTTTCTTGAAACATTCAGAAAGGTCCAAAATCACATTGACACAAAAAATATTAGAAAAAATGTAATTTCAAAAGAAAATTTTACCTTATTGCTCAAAATCCAGCGAAATCTATGCGTTTTATTATTTAAATATTATAAGCCACAGTAATTTGGTTAACGCTGCAAAAATAATAAAACGATAATACCCATATGTATGTATGGAAAGGTAAAATTGAAAAATCATACCAATTGGAGTTCTTCATATTTAGAATACGAAAATTATGTTTCAATTAGTTGTGCTGTTAGAGCTGCTGTGGTAGATAAAAAGAGTTTGTCGTCATGTATATAATTACTAAAATTAGCAATTTTCACTTTTCGGTTTTTATTTCATTCGACAAATTGTGGTTTATTTGTGTATATAAATTATTGTTTCTTATTTATGATTAACAATTTTCGATATTTATATTTGTATTGTATTTATAATTTAATTGATTTTAAGTAAATTTTTAATTTGTTTGCTAAATTTCTTTACACATTTTCGTATTACAAAGGTCAGAAATTAAGAAATGGTACCTGTTTAGCGATATTATTTATATCTATGACGTAGAACGAAAAGTTAGCGGACTGGAAAGTTAGCATTTAAAAGAAAGCTTAATGTCTAGGCTTAGTGTTCGTTTGATACAGTAAAAAATAATTGCATTTTTTCATAGTTTTTCCCAAGTTGTGAAAAGTTCTAATAATTATGCACTTCTATTTTTCTTTACAAGTTTTTCTTCGCTCTTCCAATTAATTTACAAGTGTACAACGCGCTTAAGTAAAATGCTTACCAACTAGTTTTGTAAGTAAAAACTTTGAAATGTATTAATTTACGCATTTATTCTCCTTTTATTTTTTGGTAAAACTAAATTTCAAATATTTATTTCTCTTTTTGTAAAGTTATATTTTGATAATTTTTTGTTTTATAATATCAAATTTAATTTTTTAATTTAATTATGCTTAATAGATTTTTGACTTTTTAGACAGCTATTCACCACACTGCATCATCAAAGTAAAAATAATTTTTTAAATTTAAACAAGATGTTAAGCAAAAACGCACTAAAAATTGCTAACACATATTTGATGGGTTTTTATGAGAAATATGGCTCAAACTCAATTCAAAACTCAATAAAAAAAATAGTTATTATTTAATGACCTGATTTACATTTCTTCATACTCAAAAACTGCCAATATTCGCGCATAATTTATTTTTGACAGTTTTAGGTGATGCAATGTGGCAGTAACGGGAAATACCATACATTATAACAACTCTCAAGTGAGCTATCAGCTGTTCATTGTTTACTTTAAAAACGCAGGAAATATGAAGGAAAGATATGAAAAAAAACTAATACGAGAACATTAATAAAAGACAAATTAAAATATTCGTTTTCATGCAATTAAACGCATGTACGTTTGTGAAACATAAAATAAAAATATTCAATATTAAAAAATGTTTTTTTAAATGAATCCAAGCATTTTCTGCAGCGCGCAGAAGAGATTGTAAGCAGTTGTTGCTACAATCTCTTATTGAAATTATTGTAAATTTGTCTAATGCACTTTTGCAATAAAATAGAAAAAGTTTAAAGTTACAGCAATATAATTTATTATTATTAGTAGCTATTTGGCAAATTGGCGTATTTTCATTTGATAATCTGTATATATATAAGCATTTACAACCAAGTATAAAAACACTTAATTATTAGAAAGTGATAAATACGCGTTTAATGTAATTCATGTAAAACATTGACAAATTAATTTAAATATTGTAGTTGCGAAATTAAAGAGAAAAAACTAATATGATTAACATATGCTATAAGAAAGTTGTAATATTGAACATTAGTAGCAAGCAGAAAATATTTGAAATCTAACCGATTATTGCGCTAAATGTATGGTACTAACTAGTGCTTAGAAGAGTTATTATTGCTCACACAACGGTGAGCTCTCAGAAATTCCGCATAAATAAAACTGTGCAAGGCTTAATTTCACATTTTTTGACACTATACAAAAGACACATCACTGCAAACCGTTGGTGGATGTGTGAATTTCTTCGTTTTGTTGTATTGTTCATTGCGTGTGGTTGGTGGTCGAATAACTAATTTCCCAGCACATGCACATCTTCGTCTTCTTGTTCCTTCTCACGTTGGCGCACGGCCACTGCCGTCTCCACCAGCAGGTACAAACATTTAAATTTATCTTTATCGTCACGGATCACACCTGCAAAACAAGTAATATTTATGACAGTTTTACAGTATATTCGGATATTTTGTGAAAAAACAGACAAACCTTTCACCAGATGACTGCCAGGATGTATAACCTGTACGGTTGATGTAATTGTATTGTTATTTGTTGCATTTGCGCTATTATTATTACTGTTAGATGCATTTGAGACGCCTGATGTAACAACCGTTGCTTCGGCGCCCACTGTTACGCCCGGTTCAGCTTTACATTCGATTGGTGTGACCAGCGCATTCACATTGGCAGCTGCTATCACATTGTTGCCTGAGTGGAAAGAGATAAATAATAGCAATTAATGTAGAACTACACGATTATGCATCGTTTAGAGGTAGGGCCGTACCTGTTGTTGTTGCGCCAGTAACACCTATTGCATGAGATTGCGCTGTCGTCGTGTGCGGATGTGATGCCGTCGTCCAATAGGTGTTATTCGTTGCAGTTGGACTAGAGGTCGTTACTTCCTCGGTACTGAAAACAGTCCCGTAAAAGAAACGTTCAATAGACGAAATAAGTGTACGCATTCATTTCGGGACGGACAGTCAAGTCACAAATAACCAAAATGAAGCGGTATGAGCGTAGGAACGAAGAGGTGAGTGGGATTTTTTTTTTTTTTTAGATGAACAACGTACAAACACACATGTGACGAAAATATTGTTGTTTTGGGTGTGTTGTTTTACGTTTGCATAGATTATATGTGTTTTGTTTTTGTAGTGGTACAATCATAGTGGCAGTAGTGATGGTGGTGGTATTGATGTTGGAAAAATTTTGAAAAGTTCCAGGCAGGCAATAGACATGGGTTGTAGACCAAAAAATACGTGTAAATATCGGAAATTTTCGAAAAACATATTGAGCACAAAAAAACAAAAAAATAGAAAGAAAATTTCAAAGAAGTATAGTAGTAAAAGAGAAAATAATAGTGTGCAGCCAAATAACTACACCTTTTTTGTATAACAAATTTGAAAGAAAAAATATTGTTTAAATAAATACATAAAAATTGATGTTTTCATAAAATTAACTTTCAAATACTCAAATTAAACATTTGTACAATAATTAAATATCAAATACTCAAATCCAACATTTGTACATATTTACAAGAGTGCTACAATGATTTTAGCACCGAGCTGTTCGCAATAGGTGTAGTTAAAATGCTTTATTCGCATTGTACAAACTTACTTCATAACGCTTTGCCAAGCGTCTGAGCTTTCAAATTTGCCTTCCTCCTCACTTTGTGGCTCGCACGAATCATATTCGTTGACGCTGTCATCTTCCGATCTGTAAGAATATAAATACATGTTATTATTAAAAATCAAAAACATAAAATTAAATAATTCGCTATTAAAAAAAAAAAAAGCGAAATACTCCATATAAAATTACATTTAATTATGATAGTGCATCAACCACACAAACAGCAAGAAACTATACAATAAAATAAGAAAAGCAAAGCATTTAAAACACAAGCCACTGTCCGACTACCTCAACGCATTGAAATATGAGTTCTTCGTTTGCGGCATACTATTCTGGATGTGGAAAATTTGATTGAGTGTTTGTGAATAGAAGTATTTCGCACTGTGCGGATACTGAGAATGTGCCGCTGCGGAAGAGTTGATTGAAGATGGCGGAGAAGCTGGCAAACCTGCAACAGCAGCAATATCTGGATTTTGCATAACGCTCGTGCTAGTATTGTATGAAGGCTGTTGCATTTGTGCAGCAGCAGCAGCGGCGGCGGCTGCATTAGCGGCTGCTTGTCTTTGTTTAGCGGCTTGAATTTTTGCCAAAATTTTTGCCTGAATTTGTGGATGCAAATTTTGAAAGCCTTGCGGATTGGCAGCAATCGCCTGCTGCCACCTTTTCGCATGGTTTTGAACACAGTTCGAATTATTCGATTATTTGATTGATGGCGAAATAAATGCAATATTTGTTGATTAATGAATGAGGTTGACAAGAGCAAAATACATTTATACAATAGTTAAACAAAAATATGCGATTAATAAAAAATTACACTATCCGAATACTTGCAATTATTTTCGACATACCTATAAATTACACTATCATCGTACTCCATGTCTGGTTCAACTTTGACCATGTGACCGCCAGGCGTTTGTACGAAATGGCCTAACGCTGTTAGTACATTTGCGACGCCATCATGTACCTCATCGCCCTCAACTTCTTCCGTCGCGCCAACGATCTAAAAAAAACCCCAAAACAAATATTTTAAAATACATTTAAGTATATGTATAAAAATGACAGCATTTCTAAATTTAAAAAAAAATATATATATATTTTAAAATAAATGTTTACGTGTATATGTATTAAAAATGCTTACCACTTCGGATGCTGGACTACCAGTAATAGGATTTGGTACAATTCCACTTGCACTTAAACTATTTGATGAGTTTAATGATGAGTTTAATTTTTTACCGCGCCTTGAAATGGTGAAGTGCAAAGGGTCATTGCCCTCTCGTCGTATCATTTCGGGTAATATACGTCTTCGGGCGTTGATAAACCAATTGCAAACCTTTTTTTAATAGAATTAAAGTTGAAAAATATATATTATAAATTTTAGAGTTGACAACACACCTGAAGAACCGTCAAATTAGCTTCCTGTGATAGTGTAAACTTTTCTGCATCGCTTGGGTATGCATTGTAGCGATGTTCATACAACCAACGTTTTAAGATCTTAACAGATTGTTTTGGCAGGTTGCCGCGTCGCTTGCGCATTAAAGAATTGTCCGCATTACCATCATTGGATTCCATTAACATATCCTTGAAATCTTTGACATCCTGCATATCAGACAAATCGTGTTCGGTCAAATCCTCTTCAACAATACTTTCATGATGATGTACGTCATCATCATCATCGGCTTCAACAACACCCAAAACGGTGACCCCGTCATGCTCAATATCTTCTTGACCATCTTCCTCAACGCTGGATGTAGATTGAAATCGATCTCGCGCTACAAATAAATATGTAAATTGGTGTTATAGACGATATTGCAATTGGCGTTAATTTGTAGCACCCACTTGTTGCCGCTCTAGATCAAACTGTTTTAAACAAAATATTTTCATATAATCAATATCTAAAAGTATGTTGCAGATGTGTAAACCAAATAACTTTTTTACAATTTTGCATGCAAGTGACATTTCCTTGTCAAATAGTGTATTTTGACATGCCGGCATGGCGATGTCAAGTGCCACCGGTCTGTCATTCCATTCTAAGCTATTGTCAACGCTACTGTCTTTCACAAAAAAGTCTTAAATATTGACACTAAGGGTTTTTTCTAGCATAACGTCACAGTATATTTATTAATAACATACAGTTATAGGATTTCTATTTACCTTCGTGCGCTATTATTTGTGCTTGTATTTGCGCCTCTTGCGCCATATCCTGTATGTCTTGGCGTACTTGCCGGTCTAACGCCAAATTGACTTCTTCGTGATGCAGTGTGTCCGGTGAGAGCATTTTGAATCTTTGAAATAGTGAATGTTTTCTCTTATAACTCGCACAATCAATGCTACAGAATCATTTATTTTAGCAATATTCTTACTAACGTATGTTGGAGCAGCCCAACATGTAACCTGGGAATGATACAAAAAACGAAAACTATTTTTAAAATCTTTAATACAACTCGTGTAACCAATTGGCTTCATCAACAATGCTATATTTTATTTTTAATTCGCTATTTCAAAGAAAAAAATTAAAGCGTCTTACAAAATTCAAAAGTTGAAATATTCCGAGTCAAAATTAAAATATACCGCCAAACGTCTGCTTACTATTTGATATATAAGTGTTCAAGTGATTTTGTCTCCTAAATACGATTAAAGCGTTTTTCTAAAATAAATTTTTTAACAAAGTTGCCTTAGGGATCACAAGTCAGCAGTTGCTTAGATGCTTCCAATAGTTTTCCTAGATAGCTCTAGACCTGCGTATTTCTCATACAGTAGTTTACCGGCTCCAGTGGCTTTTGACATGCATTTGTATACAAAATCTACAAAACGTCAATTTCTACTGCGATTTTTGACTAATTAAACTTCAAACTTTTTTCCTTCAATATTCCTTGAACGCCACGAAATATGAAGCACGCGTTTGACATTTGTCATTTATTGTTCTCCATGACGTTTTACACCATTCCAACTTAAAGAGAGAATGAAACAGATATACTCGAATTTTTGTGTTCTTTCAACGAAAATAGAATTAATAAAAGAATAATTTAAAAGCAAAAAAAAAGTTTTTCGTTTCGTTTGTCAAAATGGCGGAAACAAAATAATTGGTGAGAAAGTGACATATAGAAAAATGCAATTGGAAGCAAATGTCATTGGAATATCTTAAATAAGAATGAAATATACGAAATACATATGTATGTAAATATAAAAATTTTCTACCACCCAGTGGGTTTTGGAAACTGAGGTATGATGCTAGGGGAGATATTTTTCACCAAAACATCACCGAACGAACCGAATCTACATGTTTTAATGTAAATAATTATAGTCGGTTAAGTTATGCGCTTTACTTATATACTCAATATATACAAAAAAAATAGGTCAGATGTGGGGTATAAGATAACCAAAGCTCTGCGCAAGATGGCCGAAGCGTTGTAACATCTATGTGCAGCAGAAAATTAAGATATTAGAATATTTGTCTTTTTGTATCCAAACATACATATAAAACTTTATTATTTCATTTATTTAGCCAATGTATGAGTTTTTGTAAGGATCCATAGGCGCTACGTTGACATCACCAATATCTATATTCCATACCTCAAATGTCGTTGAATGTCAAATAGAAGCAGTAGACACAGCGAAATACCGATAATTTTCACAAAGCAGAAAAAAATGAAGTTTTGTCCGTCAACTAGTCAAAAATGTCAATTTGACATTTTCAACGCACAAATTTTGTTATTGTGTACACACAAAACAATTATTTTAGCTGTTCAATTTTATAGACCACTTTGAAACTTAATTTGTAATTTCGATTTATATGCTCGCGGAATTTTCACAGTTTTACACCGATTGCGTTAACCATACAACAAACGATTCCATTCAATACCTAAAATGCTATCAAAAAGTAGACGAAACGAACATCTAGCTAGAGCCGATTTGACAGCCGAAGCAGCGAACGAAGGCAGAATTGACTTCGCTTTTGCGCCTTTACAGTTCCCCTTTGAGAACGTATTCGTAGATAAAGAATTAAAAAAGATGTAGGTGCAGTTATTCATTTGTTTTGCTATGCACTTTCTACAGGTCTGTGGAATTTATAATACTTGCAAAAATCACACATATTTAAATTTTTTGTATAACGCGTATATTTTGATTTCAGTGTATTCCTGGAGCAAAAATTTAAGGCGCGTTTCCTTTCATTTGTGGTGATAATAATCGAATTTATTCTAATGAAATTTAAGCACGACTTGGAGTTCGATTTAACACTATTGCAACCCTGGATTCCTATTAACCCATTATATTTTGTATAGGTCACGTATGTAAGTTAATTCATATGATATTAAACATGATTTCAATAAAATGGTATATTCATTTGTATCAGGTCAGCGACTATGAGTTTTTCTGCAAAGGTGCTGTCCAACATAAAACGTTCAAATGATTCAGAGGAGGATGATTGCGATCAACATGACGCTACATTACTGAAAGTTTTGAATTCTATTTCTGCAACAGAATTTGATACGCTGGTTGATGTAAATCCAAGAGGTGCGGATTTCAAGGAAGAACCCGAATCTTGTATTGATCCTTTATTTAACAATGTGGAAATTACTTCACAAAATTACTACACTTACACATATCAAGATGCTGACTTACTAGAAACTGATGAAAGTGAGGGTGATGATAATGAAAACAATGCAACAAGTAAACTTTACAAAAGAAAACGAAGTCAAGATGAGTTCAGAGGACGTAATGGCTTTTTATGGAAGACTGCGAGAACAAATGGAGCTGAAAACAAAAGCTTTCAATCTGCGCTACAATTGCTGCAACCTAAAGGCAAAGGGCCCGCCCACACAATGGGAAGTATACTGGAAATGTGGAGTTTACTTTTTGATGAACAAATTATCTCTCAAATTTTGCACTACACCAACATAGAGATAAAGGAAAGGAGAGCGAAATTACCACATCAACGATTAATCGATGCGGTGGAGTTTCGCGCTTGGATAGGGCTTAATTATCTGTGTGGTATATTTCGTAATGCTACTCATAATGGTCCACTGGACGAGTTATGGTCATTGGAGTTAGGAAATGCTGTATTTCGCGCTACAATGCCTCTGAAAAGATTCAAATTTATATACGAATGCTTAAGCTTTGGAGAAAATGACGTAAATGGAAAGACATATAATTCCCGGGCAATATTGGATATATGGAACAAATTTTTAGTAAACTGTCGTTCATATTATGCACCAAGTGGTAATTGTTCCGTTGACGAAGTGCTGATTAATTTGACAAATTCAAGTGAAGATTCACAACTGTTAACTTTATGCGATGCAAAGACGCTTTATATGTGCAATGCGATTCTGCACCCCAAAGGGGGTTATACAGAACGTGACGTGGTACGACTGGTATCCGACATAAAAGGAAGCAAACGAAATATTGTACTTTCGCCAAAATTTATTAGCATAGAACTAACGAATAAAATGATGGAAATGGACATGTCTGTAGTTGGCATGTTGCCAAATAATGCTTTGGAGCTGCCAGCAGATCATGCGTCGAACAGTACTTGGCGAAGATTATACTCGGATCATTGCACATTAATATCAAGTGAAACTTGTCCGGGATTTTTTTTGGCCAGCGGTATTCCGAAAACAATAAACGTAGAACGTTTATACAACTTAAGCTGTAATGCATGCAATACTTACAACAAAGCATGTTGTACGTACTCAACGCGACATACAATACCACACAATGGCGTTCTTTTCTCGGCTAATTTCTTTCAGAACATGCTTGATTATGCCGCTTTGAATTCATGGATACTTTTTGTGCTTTCTTCGAATGGCGATAAAAGCATAAAACAAAGAAACTTCCAACGCCATCTTGGTCTATATCTCACACAGCAACAACTTAAACGGCAACTTAATTCGAATCGTTTAACATTGTCACAAAAAGTACAAATCTCCGAAATTCTGGGTGAGCCAACCGAGCAACTATTCGCCAGTGCCACAAACGAAATACATGGAGAAACTAACTTTATCTTTTTACAAACAGATAAAATGAAAATACCTGAAGGTATCAAGTTATTTCCAAAAAACTTACAAAGTCGTTTATGTTGCCGAAAGTGTCCCAGTAAAAATTCGCGAAAAACAAAAACGCGGTGCCAACAGTGCCTACGACCGCTTTGCCAAAAACATTTTATACTGCGTTGCCGCGATTGTACAGGTGTCCCGGAGACGGATGCAACCGCAGAGGCAGACAAATCAGAGACACTTATCAGTGAAAGTGATAATGAGGACGACCGGAATAATAACGACCCTTAGTATAGTAATTGCAGTATTATTTTCGATAAATACGTTTGAACTTCTTGATGTGGATAAGTAAAAATTAATTCTATGGAAATGAAAATTGGGCGTAATACAATAGACCTGGTCAATGCGGTTTATATTATAATTTTTTTTTTTTTTTTTGGAATTTCACGTTATCAAAATCATTAAATTAAAAATTCGAATTACTTTCTACAAGCGGTAACTTTTGGAAGTTTTGCAGCAAGTCGATAACCGATTTGCTTTACAGCCAGATATCAGCTGATTGTTATCGACATATATACGTCATATGAAACGTTTTGAATTTTGAGAAAAATGATTAAAATTTAGTTCCACACATAAAAAAAATTAATGTGCCTTTAATTTGAGGACTGGAAGGACGTAAACCCTGTGTCACTTGTGCGTAATATCGCACTCGTACATGCTTAGAGGCACTACGCTATCTTCAGTTGGTAACACGTTGCAATGAATATATGATAATTGGGGATCTATCCAAATCTAAATCTTAATTTAATTCTATAATTTCTCAGCGTCGAATTTAATAATTTTAAGATATATTAATGCATTAGTTATAAATAATACTTATTAATATTGAACTGTTTATTGCTTTATTTAGAACTTTCAATAGTGAACCATTAATTATTGGTGCAAGTTTACGAATATTTGTCAGTTGTAAAGTGTAACATTTCGCTATTTAACAACAAAAAATAAATACCATATGTTTCGCTTACTTCAAAAACTTTTACAGATAAATAAAAAAAAAAAAAATAAAGTAACATCTGAAGTCATATTTTAATTCGCGTTATTTTAAAATTTATACTGGAACTCCTTAATTGGTTTTGATTGATGACCCACATTGCGTACAGCAGTTGTTGCCGGTTGATTAAGGAACAAACTTAAAAATTGTTCATTTTGAACTGCACTTAACGGCATTCCTAGTTCACTGCAGGACTTAATGATCTCAGCACAAGCTCTTAAATCACTCCTCAAATCTTTAAAATTAGAATATTTTTATTCAATACCTCCTTAAAAAAAAAGAAAGTACTCACATTGGTGATTAAACAATTGACCCAGACAATTTGCGCAAGCTTCTCGTTGATTTTTTTGTAAAAACGCTTCTATTAGGCGATGTACAGCATCAACATTATTCGCACGTAAAAATGATGAACATAGAGAACTTGAACTATGGATGACAAAATTTCTGTTATTAACCCGTAGCGTATATATACAACAAAACATACCGTCGTGCGACAAGTAATTGTAGCTCTTTATAATGTTCATAAAGCTCTGCTGCGGATTTTTGATCACAGAACCATTCACTAGCGAAACATTGTTTCCACACACAGGCGACAACAAAAATATCTTTTTGTTCTTTATATATTGAGTGTGCCACTTGCATCAGTGAAACTAAGACCGCATCACTCTTTTGCACTAATGTCTCCTCAACAATAGTACGAAAAACATTACGCGTCATTCGCCTGCCTTCATCCGTTTCCATACAGTCCCCATAGCCACGATGCAATGTCATTAAAGCTATATCTGCACTTCCACTTCGCCAGAGTGCCATTGCTTTGAACGGTGCGAAATTGGCATATGTTTTAACAAGTGGATGTTCATGTAGCTTACACAAATCTGCCAATGAGTCGATCTGTTGCAAACGACACAATTGCATGAGGTATTTAAGACAAGCCAATAGTACTTCATTCGATGGTAGCTGCTTGTGACGTAAGCATTGCCTGATTAGGTATAGAAAATCTGGTTTATTTTTTATTTCCACCGTAGATAATAATAAATTGTCCAGTTGTGCTTGAGATAAAGAACGTATATCTAACCCCAGTTGTGGTGAACGAATAGCTTGTAAATCGCTTACAACACCCTTGGACAACATATTCACATTCTGACCGAAACTAGTAGATACCATTTCGTTGTGATCACTAAAGTTGTGTGCACTTAAATCACTTTTGTTGCTTTTCTTAATAAGCGTGTCTCGTAGTTCATCCCATTTTTTGGAATTGCGACTTACTAGTTCATTCGTTAAACAATCAATTGTGTCCAGTTGGGTGGACTTACGCTGTATTCTATTGTCATGAGATGTACCTGAATGCAATGACGGCCAGAGAAAGGATATGCAGTTTTGAAAACGTTGTAAAGCTTTTGGTGAACCGGGTGAGGTACGACGGGTCAACATGGCCATAATGACCACCGTTCGTCACATCAATTCGACACAATGCGGTTGTATTGATTATTTAAAAAATAACTTTATTTCATTTTCAACTATTATTCAATGCAAATTTACGTATTTGGGGCTGTTTGAAAAAAAAAAAACCAGCACAACGCGAATTAATAATCGATTGTTTTGGTCAGGAGAAATCAGCTGTTTGTCAAATTGAAAGATGAAAAGTGTAGCTGCCAATTATTCGTTAAAATAAAATTATTTTTTTGTTGGAGTACTTTTGGAACAATTTAATAATCCCGGTGTCTGCGGTTAACATATGTATGTATTCTTTATGAAGTAACAATTTATTACATAATCTGAATATACATATGTATGTACATATTAAGCGGGAAAATAATAGTAGAGGTCTTGCGATATATTTTATATATTCTAATCGGTTATACGTTTATACAGCTACTAACCAAGTATGGTTTGAGGTAACACGTTTACAACCAGAAGAAAATTTTATTGTTGTATTATAATTTAACCTCTCAAGTCACAGCTACTGAATTATAATCTCACAATTTCTGAGATTTTCTACTTCATAGTTCTGGGAAAACAATTTTTTTTTTGCGTACTTTTAAACAGAATTCCATCGGTATATTATCAATAAAAATTAGCTCCAAATTCCATTTTATCAGTTTTTATTTCATTTTATTTTTTAATACTTTTAACGCGTCTATTAATGGTAGTATTAAAATTTTTTATACATACATATGTATATAATCGAAAATTTTAATAACCATGACCACCAGCACCATGCCCGCCTTGTCCACCATAACCGCCGTTTCCACCAAAGTTGCCTTGTCCTCCATGACCATGTCCTCCACCAACTCCAGCATCACCGTGACCACCTCCTAAGCCACCACGTCCACCTTGGCCGCTATTAAAACCAACATGACCGTCATTAAAACCACCTTGACCGTAACCACCACCACTGTGACCACCACCGTGACCTCCTCCTAGACCGTAACCACCTTCACCGCCTCGACCACCACCGTGACCACCACCGTGACCACCACCGTGACCACCTCCTAGACCATCTTGGCCGCCACTAAAACCACCTTGGCCATAACCACCGTGACCATAACCACCGTGACCATAACCGCCTTGATCGTAACCACCTTGACCGTGACCACCTCGACCGCCACCATGACCTGGATACGCCATTGTCAAGGCGACACAGACAGCGAGGATTATCTGAAAAATTCAAGTTTAACGGTAAATAATTTATACATATTAAAATGGCACGGGTTTGTTACCATTAGTTTGGCCATTCTTCAAACTAGCTTCTAATTGTCACTTGTGTAATTATTAAACCTTTGAATGAAACTGAATAGATTTAAAAAAATGGTGGTGCTTTTATATTGGTTGGCAGAAGCTGATAGGATGAATTCAATTCTAGAAAATACACAGTAATCGAAATTGTTTTTGAGAAAAATTCCCGAAATATAACCGCAAAAAAAAATAGTATTTGTTTACAATGATAACACGAATCTGTCTTTGCTGTGATTGTTGTTCCTGCCAGTTTTGCAGCCAAATGAATGAATGAAGCGAAGATACCCGACAATGATAATGATTAAGCCTCAATTTTTGGTGTTTCTTTGACCTTTGGTTTTCAAAAAGTAAAAAGATGTTTGCTTATATACATACATGCATGTACATACATATATTTGTATTTATTTTAATATTTTAATCAAGACATTAAACTAAGTCTGGTAGAACAACAAAGAGCAATGTTCTATGAAATTCAAGACAAACATAATTGAATAGCCTAACTCCTTTAAAAACTATTATCCACATAGATATCTAATAGTCTAGTACATAAGTATCTATATCAGGATAGTTGATTTCCGGAAGTCTGTCCGTTTGTCGACCATCCGTCTGTACGACCAGTGACTAATTTGAGTTAAAATTGATGGACCCTTGCATCTAAAAAGATGTACGGAATCGAACGTTTTCATGGCCGTAAGCCGAATTTTTGGAAAAAATATTCTAATATAACATTCTAACTGTAACTGTGTGCATTTAAATCACTTTTCCTCAAGATAACAATCGCACTTTGTGAAATCATAAAAGAGAACTCCTTTAATCAGATTTTATAAGTCGACAAAGCGCTTTGTGGTCAATACAAACAAGCATAGACGTTTTATTTATATTTCCACCATCTCAATGGCATCTCACATGTGTTAAAGTTTTAGTCAAAGCGGAACAGTCAAAAAAGAAGTGCTGAGCTGGTTTCGCCTAGTTTTCTTTTAAACAATTGGCATTCGGAAAAATTCTCAACCCTACCGCTTTGACCCCGATTGCGTACTGTCTAATTACATCACCTCCAACTAGAGCAGACAATCCTTACTGAAGGCGGAGAGCCCAGTGGACTACTTGCACACGATCCACCTATGTTAGTGTAGGGTCGAAAGGATTTTTCGCAGGGCAGCGTAGTCTAAAGCTGGCCAAGCTCACGCGAAGCCCAACTACTAAGTAGAAAAACGTACAAAGAGAGCATTGCACATTGCCATTCTACAGATAGGGTGACTTTTGTTGCCAGCTCGCCAGTCATACCGAGGTTAGGTATTAGGCACTGTAGGGTTAGTGAATTCATGACTTATATATATCAACGCTCTGTTAACAGTGTGGATGATCACTTCTTAGAAGGAGGCTGTACTCCAGAGTAGTAGATCTACCGATATCTTAATGGCAGTTGTTAGATAATTTCTAACATCCCTCAACCAACCTTTCTCCCAAGCTTTGATCCATCCGTTAAGAAGCTCACTGTCCAAGCTCTCGAGCTTGTCAGTAAGTTTAACTTTTTCAAGCGCCCCTCACCACACAAAGACGACATAGTAACCTTGACTATATTGGTGTAGAGCCAAAGGATTACTTTCGGTTAGACTCCATTTTTGTCAACGGCTTCTCTCCTCGATATTAGTTTTCCTTGAAATCTTCTTATCTCAGATGAAGCCTAAATACTTCACCATATCCCCATGCTACATGCTTCTCATCTCGTAAATATGCAATATATGTACGTGTATAATATAATGTGTAATATAAAATTTGTAACAGCCGACGACTTCATGTTGGGTAGTCATACATGTATTATTTTATATGTATACATTTTTATACGCTCATAGTTTTATAGCTCATAATACATGTATGTACATATAGTTTTAGTCGAAAAAATAAGAACAACATGTAAGGAAGTGCTAAGTTCGAGTATAACCAACATTTCATACTCTTGCAACTTGCAAAGATTAAAGGCAGGGAAATACATTCATATACATAAGACTTGTTAGTTATTACAGTCTAAGGCAAGTTTTAAACCGATTTTATTCATTCTAAGTAAAGTAATGATCCTATTTAACCCATTCTAGATACGTAGATATATTATTATCAGGAAAGGTCTCTCCAAATTTCAATTATATTATCTCACACTATGTCCGATATTTTCGTTAAAAAGTCAACTATAAGCGCTGGGTCCACATATTCATAAGGTGACACACCACAAAGGCAAAATTTGTGCTTAACTTTATCCTGACATATCAATTAATACTTGATTTATGCACTGTAAAGTGAAAGAATCAAGTGGAATTTAAATTTTTGTTATATGAAAACGTAGAGAGAACGTTGTAGACGTAGTTGTAGTCCGATTTCGCCCATTTTCACACTGTGACATAGCTACGTACTAAATTTCGTGAAGAGTTGTTGGTCGGTCTCGAGATATGTGATTTCATTAAAAAGTAGGCGATGCCACGATCATCGTCCAATTTTCACACCGGTTCCCATAAAATCCTCTCATACAATCTTGGAGGTAACATTTAATGTCTCTGACGTAAATATGCTACTCTAGTGCTTAGTTATGGCACTCTATAGATTTTCGTTTAATGGCGATTTGCGGGCGTGGCTGTGGCCCGAACTTATAATTTTTTCTGTAAAAAATCCGCATACCAAATCTCATCAAGTTATCTCAATTTTTACTCTAGACTCTAGCTTGCACGGAAAGACAGACAGTCACCCAGATTTCAACTTTTCTCGTCATCTTGATTATTTATATATGGTAATAATCTTATATCTATCTCGATTAGTTTTAAGTATCATAGTATCAGTCGATCAGTTTGTAAGGTAGCTATATACTATAGTTGTTTTGATATCGGCCGTTCTTACAAATAAGCAATTTCATGGTGTGAAAAGAACGGCTGCAAAAATTTCAGATCGATGTCTCAATAAACTGAGAGAACGGTCAGCGTCAAGCGAATGTGATCACGTTTTCAAATAAGTCGAAATGCTCGAACGAGTAATCGAAAGTTAGACTCGTTGGAAGGATCATCTGAGACGTTACCGCGTCCAATATTTGGGTGAGCTAACCTTCAAAAAATAAATGCCAAATAATGTTTTTTCAAATGATAATAAACATTCCCCATTAAATTTAAAGTGTCTGTGTTTTTTCTTTAAAAAAGTAGGAGACCTCAAAATGGATAACCCTTTATAAACCAATCTTAGATTCCAAGACTTCATTTTGTATAGACAAAGGAATATTTCACGAACCTTTCTGAGAGCATCGAACATTTGGTTACACCCAAACTTAATCCTTACAGAACAACTCTGAAAAGGCTATGTTTTGGGCAGCCATCCTGTATAATTAACAGGAATTCCTTGTATTTACTTTATGATCAAAAAATTAGCTACAAATTCTTTTTTAACTGTTTTTATTTTTTCATTATGAATACTTTTAATACATACGACAACTAATTGATCGCCTTAAAAAGTTTTAGTAGCCACCGCCACCATATCCACCTCCACCATGGCCGCTACCACCGTATCCACCACTACTGCCACCACCACCATGTCCACCATGTCCGCCTAGACTGCCACCATAACCACCACCACCACCATGTCCGCCTAGACCGACACCATAACCACCACCGCTTTGTCCACCGTAACCACCACCACCACCGTGGCCAACGTGTCCGCCTAGACTAGCGTAACCACCTTGACCGCCACCAATTCCGCCACGACCACCATAATCGCCTGGATGCGCCATTGCCAAGGCGACGCATACTGCGAGTATTATCTGAAAGGTACAAGTATAACGGTAAAAAATGTGTCATGTTGAAATGGCACAGCTTGTTACCATTATTTTTGCCATTCTTCAAATATGCTTCAAATTGTTACTTGTGTAATTATTAAACCTTTGATTGAAACTGAATAAATTTCGAGAACTTTTGGTGCTTTTATACCTGTGTGGAGGAGTTGATGGGATAAACAAAAAATAGAAAACTCGTTTGGTGGGTTATCAGCAAAATGCCAAAATAATAAAACCATAACAAATAACGAAATTTTACATTCAAACGGGAACATTTTTTTTTATACGATATAAAAAATAAATAATTGCACTTTTTATACCTAATGCGAAGGTAATCATTGCAATTGAGTTTTTGAGATATGCACAAAACAAAACAGGAAAAATCTTATTTTCGGTTGCAATCAAATTTATAATTTTTTATACAAGAACTTACAGTTTATAAGGCAGCAATATGCTATAGTTATCTGATCTGAACAATTACTTCGGAGATTGCATTATTGCCTTAGCTAATACCAATGACAAATTTTTTGAAGATATATTTTCAACTAAAAATGTTTTCTATACAAGAACTCGATTTTGAACGATCAGTTTGTATGACAGCTGTACTATATGCGACAGTGATTCGATCTGAAACATTGTTTTGGCGTCTGCGCCCTTACCTTCAACAATAATCAATGTCAAACTACGTGAATATATCTGGACAAGTAAAAAAAAAAACTAATAAATTATTTGGGAGAAAAAGACATGTACAAAATTCAAGAGAAATATCTCAAAAACTGAGGCACTAGTTCGCATACATCGGAGCGGGTTGATTTACAGGAAGCCAAAAAGACGAAAATATGACATATGCGGTAAATATTCTACAGATAGTTCTGAACAACTTTGCCGAAGAGACTACAGATCCAAAAACGGTTTCGAGCCAGCGATTTCATCAGTTTTGGTGCAAGCCGAAAATGCAGCGTTCGTTAGAGCAGAGGTACGCAATTAAATTAAATTACAGAAGCGTTTGATATGATTAAGCATGAATTTGTTCTTTCTGGAAAAACTCAAGAGATTCAATCGAAGGCTCAATCGGGTTCGACAAGACATCGCAGCCGATTGAAAGTTGCACCACGACAACACCCCCACTCGCACCGACTTTCTTGTGAACAGCCACCTAATCAAGGCCGGCAGCCCAACGCAGATGTGGACCAGACATTTTTTTGTTTCCTAGCCTGAAACGGCCGATGGAAGACAAGCATTTTGAGACGACTGAGCGGATCCACGCAGCATGCACCACGGCTCTCAAAGTTATTCCGGAGAGTGCCTTCCGTGACGCCTTCAATGCTTGGAAATCTCGCTCTCAGCGCTGCATCGACGCAGAGGGAGCCAACTTTGAAAATTTTTAAAGAAATGTAACGATTGTTTAATACATTTTTTTTAATCAATTCAGTGCTATTACTTTYCGGACAATCCCTGTATATCTCATATAACCGATCTATCCGATTTTTTAAAATCCGTCTTAAAAATTACTGGCTCGAAACCGTTTTAAGGCCCTTAAGCAAAGTTGTTCAGAATGAGCTATAGATCCGTTCCAGCATACATACATACAGATAGTTGGGCGAACGGACGACAATTATGCTGTAGGAATTTTGTCGGCAGCATGATGCGATCCGCATTGGTCAACCTAAAATATTTACCCACCAAATGGACACTGTTAATCAACTGACATGCAAATTCACTCACTGGGTATAAAATTATTATATTTTCGTCTATTTGATTGAATTATAATATGTGCATCTTAAAAAAATAATGAAAGAAATAATAAACGCGTTGTTTTTGAGAAGAAAAAAAAAATTTAAGAAACAATCAAAAAAAGTAAATTTTATTTAGTATAATGATAACACGAACTGTGTTTGCTGTAATTGTTGTTCCTGCTGGTTTTGAAGCCGAAATTGAAGCGTAAATGCCGGTCCGTGATAATGATTAAGCCTAATTTTTCGGTGTTTGTTTGACCTTCATTTATACACCCCTTAAATATACATATTATTTAAACTGAAACTGCAAATGTGACAAGATAATCATTATTCGATCAAATGTCGCTAAGAGCTTTGCTCGTGACACGTTTGAATACACTAATGCGTAGATTGCCTTTTATATTTCGGGATTTGCCTACCCTAGTGCTTGCGATCGGAAAACTCACAATTCTATCTTAAAGTTTGACATTTTTGAAGGTATGCGTACACAGAACATTTTGAGCGAGACAAAGAAACCGCAACAGTGCAGCGATGAACTTAATTCAATTTTTTCGATGAAGGACAGGGCTTGTCGGTGGTATGGTGTATTCCATCGAGGTCCTAGATCACTCCAAGACGGCTCCTGTGAAGTTTATCCAAAATCAGTAGTTGTTCCGGAAACTATTGATGCTGTGCACAAACAAATGTTTATCATGTGATCTATTCTGAGATCGAGCCAATTATGAACATTTGACTATAAACAACTTTTTTCACGTTGGATCCCACAGAATTTGTCACTCGCTCAAAAAAAAAACTCGTATCGAGTGATCGGGAGAAATGTTGAAAAAATACAATAGCTGTGCTTCGAAACATGCCTATGAAATCGTGAGAGATGATGAATCGTGGATTTATGCGTATGAGCCCGAAAGTAAAGACCAGTCGACTTCATGTACATACATATGTTTCAAGATGAACGGAATCCAACAAAAGCTGTTCATGCACGAAGCACTTTCAAGCAACGGTTTTTTTTTATATAAACTGAACATTTCGCAATCATACCACTAGAACAATACAGCACCGTAAATTCTGAGTGGTACAAAACTATTTATTTGCTTGTTCTCAAGAAATTGAAAAGACGGATCACTCGTCATCACGAAAATGCTAGCTCTCACACTTCGACTGAATCAGTCGTATTTGTGAGCACTCAAAACATCGATTTTATATGAGTCATCCGCCTCCTGAATTGGTATCGAATTACTTCTTTTTATATAAACTAAGAGGTCAACGTTTTTCGTCACCTGAAGAAGCGGTCGATACGATCAGCACTCATGCTTTGAAGATACCTCAGTCAGAGTGGCAAAAGTCCACAACAACTGGTTCAAATGCATATAAAACTTTATACATCTTAACGGAGATGTTTTGAAAAAGGAATAAATCGATTTTCGAAGATTAAAATTTTTTTTCATTCTCTAACCGTGAAATACAAAAGTCAACCTACGTATCTACTTGTAAATATCAAAATGATAACGACAGCAAAGGGAATTGATTGCCGGAAGTCTGTCGGCCGTCCATCTGTCCAACATGCGATAATTTGAACATCAGCATCTTAAAGATGTATTCGTGCGCAATTGAACTATTGCCACACCTACAAACCGAAAATTTTTTAAACAAAACAAAATGAGGAAAATGTTAATTTCGACTGTAATGAAGCTATTATATAATTCCCTCCTTAAGTGTATTTTTTGTAGTAACTATATACATATGTATGTATATAATACGAGCAAAAGATAGTAAGACTTTGCTCATAATTTTAAAATTCCTTATTTATTCTTCAAAATTTATGTCGTCCCCTTTAAAGTAATTCTCCTTGGCCCCAATATACTTGTGCCAACGTTTTTCCTAATTCTAATTTAACAGTTGTTAAAGTCCACTGAAGTGCCTTCAATGTGGGTGACGATTCGCGATTAATGTTTTCAATAGACTCAAAATGGTTTCCTCGGAGCGGTCTTTTGAGTTTGCTGAACAGTCAGAATTCGCGCGGACTAAACCAGCAAATATGTAAGGCACGATATTGGTTTGAAAATTTGGGTAAAACTCACGCAGAATCAATGCAGTATGCGACAGCGCTTTGTCGTGGTGCAAAACCCAAGAGTTGTCGGCCCATAATTTTGACCTCTTTTCACAAATAGCTGCACGTAAACGGTACATAACACTCAAATAGTATTCCTTGTTGACAGTTTGGCCAGTCGTAAGGAATTCGTAGTGCACCACATCTCGATAATCGATGAAAACTGTCGACATATCCTTAATTTTTTACCGGCTTTGACTTTTGCCTCGATATTCGGCCGTTTGATCGTTTGTTTACGCCTCGCAAGCATAGATCCAAGACTCACCGCCAGTAATAATATGTTTCATGACATCCTGTTAGTCGGGAAGCATTGTTTCACAGACGTTGATGTTTTTTTTGTTTTTTTGTTTTTTTTTTTATTGAGTGATTTTGGAACTAATCGTGCTTTCACTTTTCTTAGGCAAAATGATCATTCAAAATGGAACTCCTCACTAGAAAGTGCACTTTTAAAGCGTTCGTTTAAACTTATCCGCTGCAACAAGTTCTCTATTCTCTCAGTTGACTTTCGAGGACGACTTGTATCCATTTTACGCTCTAAAACATCACTATTTTTTAATTTTATTTTTTTTTATAAGACGAACAATAGTTGAATGGCTACAACCAATACCAGCTGTTATTTGCCGAGAATATCACTTTTCTTCATTTTTTTGCCAAAATGCGAATTTTTTCGTCACGCGTTAATTTCTTCCGATAACTTGGCATTTTACGCAACTTTTCAAGTACAGAATCAAAACACGACTGCAACTGAAGAGTATTCAAATCAATTTCATAAAAAATAACTCATTCCACAGTACTAGAGCTGGTATTATCTTTTCAAATTTGGAGTGGTGCAGTTTTAGTGACCGCAAAAGTACATATTTAAATATTGCAAAATTACAATACTATACAAAATTCATTCTTAGGCTTTTAATCGATTCATGGCTATCTGGTTTTTTGGGTTTCGGTATGGGAAAAAGGCATAGGAACCAAATCTAACTAGAAGCGATGACCTCTATATACGCTTCATTGTGATACAAACATTTTATGAATGTCGTATCCTTTTCAAAATTCATCATATTAGTGCCCATACATATGTTGGAGACCTGATTCATATGTGTTGAATCTACAAGTGATTGGCTATTCGATATTAACGACCTACTACTTTAGTATTTTACATATGTATATGTTTTATAGATTTTCCGATATTATCAATACTTGGAAGTTTTCTATAATCTCAGGAGGTCATGGTTCAAACTTCAAGGGGTCGGTGCATTTAAAGACTAAAAAGTCCACTCTTTGATTTTTTCGAGTCGTTAACGAACGACTTGCAAGCACACACTAATTGACAGATGGTGATTAAAAATTACACGAACAAAAAAAAATGATTTTACCAATCTAGGAAAACAATTTTATCGATCCTGGAGTCTAATTATTTTCGACCTTTTAGTTTTTTTTATAGAGAACATATTATATTTTTAGGGATATATCTCAATGCACTTAAAAAGAAAAGTAATATTAATGCAGCTTGCTGTCAGAATTACACCAAATCGTTTCGATTTGCTCCAACTACGCTCCAGTAACTAGTAGTTCATTTCAAAACACTCACTATTTAAACTTTTAATATAGAGCAAATATATTTATAATATATACATATGTATACGTAAGTACCGTAACCGTTAAGCGATGCCTTTAATACTGATGACGAGCAGATATTTAAATAGTAATATTATCAACCCCACACTGGATAAATGGGACGTCGATAGAAACCACCGCCATATCCTCCTCCGTAGCCACCATATCCGCCATAGCCGCCATAACCGTGATAGCCACCATAACCCCAGCGCCCGCCGTAACCATAGCCGCCATAACCTAATCCATGACCATATAGACCACCACCACCACCAATCACACCTGGATAGTAGCCAAACCCAAAGGTTTCCGAACCCTTCAAATCGGCATCTGCCTCAGCAGACGCCACGGCAAGAGCACCGGCGTTGTCACCACTGGACTGCTATTTTAAAGAATTTTTATTTTTAGGAAAAAAGTTATGTGCTTAATATAAATGTATGGAAACACAACGTACCGCATCTGCGCTTGCCAGCGCGGTAGCCTTGGCAGCTTGAGGATACCCACTAACGCTTTTATATTGGCCGACAAGCAACAGGATGCCAACAATTAAAAGATACTGTATGCGAAAATTAAAAAAATTTATTAGACATCTTGTTATTGTTGATACATTGAAGTGTTCGTTTACCTTTCCGCTGTTAATCCCCATATTTTAACTAAGTGTTTACTCTATAAATTGCCACCAAATTCATAAATTAATTAACGCCTTTCAAACGTTGAACTTTCTGGGGCGGTAACGTTCAGAATTCGTTAAGAAGTGGTTTGTTTACTCCTAAATTGCAATCGGAACTGATTTGGGTGCACCAGTTGACGCATCTTTTATAGCGAAACCGCATGAAAAGCTGGCTTTTAGATTTTATGATATTTTATTTCTCATTCGTGTGCAAATATGGAAAGCATAGATGTATGTAAGTACATAAAAAGGTATGTAAATATGTATTCATGTTCTAAATGTGTTAAATGTATCTAGGCTTACATATGTACATATGTATGTAAACGTATGTCCACTTGTGTCGCATCGGGGGATTTTTGTAAGCAATAGGCATTTTATACTCATCGCAAAAAGAATCTGACAACTATTCAAGACTTTTAATGGTTCTTGCAGAGATGATCTTCAGACTTCATATCTATGGATTGATAAAGTTATTATTGCTTTACCGCCACTGATTGCTCTTGCTCATCGCACAGAGTATAGGACAAGGTTGCAGTGCACCATATACATATATATGTATGTTCATAACAGACATGTATAGATTAATATATTCTGTTGTAGAAAACCGAAATACATGTGTGTATATATACATATGTACGTAAACATAAATGTCATGTTAATGTTAAATTATGGGTCCTTATAATGCTAACATCGTTCGCATTACAGTTACTTCCACAATATTGGAACATATTGGATTTCCAATCTTGCACTAGTACAAAGACGAGGAAATGCTACTTCTAATATTCCTGACCGTTAAAGCAGTAATTACTTCTTAAGAAATCCGTTCTCCCGACAGAAACATTCCTTGAACGAATCCGAACTATTTATCCGGCGAAGGACTTAAGTTGTCTAAAATTGTGTTGACAGCCTCAAATTATTTGGCGAATTAACACTTACAGTTGTCGTTCAAAACAGGCTTAGATCACCGAAATAAAAGCGCTTGTCCGAAGAAATCCGAAAAAAAAAACAAATTATCTCAAAATTTACGTTTTCCCATTGACAAAGGTTATAAAAAAATAACGTTTTGACAGCACTCTCGATTCGAAGAGATCATCATACATTAATATTAACCATGGAAACAGTTGTGTGGGAGGGAAAGTTCTAGGACCTTTCCCCTTTCCATACACAGTGGAAATAAAAATATAGTCGCGGTCTGTTGTTATTGTTGTGGTAACGGTTATCTAGTCCCCGTTAGGATAGTAAGGATTAAATGTCATCGAGGTCATCCAACGGTAGGATCATAGGAATAGGGGTGTCGGATGCGTAGGGTTAGCAGGGCATCCTCATGCGAGGATATTGAACTCTCGGCTTATGTACATATATTAAAATTCCTTGCAAGAAGTTGATTTTTTTCTGTCAGTATAAAATGACAGGTATATGCTATAGTGATCCGATCTGAAAAATTTCTTCGAAAAATGCACCGTTGTCTTAGATCATATCAAATTTCTTGAAGGAATACCATCAAATGAAAAACTTTCCATACAAGCACTTGTTTCCGATAGTTCAGTTTCTTCAGCTATATATTATATACATACATATATATATATATGGACAAAATATACATATATTTTGATATATATATATAAATAATACCTAAACTTATTTAATGTATCCCAACACACACTGCTGGGTTACGTATATGACACACGCAAATATATATATGTACATATTTTTTCTGGTTTGTTGTCGTCTGGTTTTCGTCTCCGGATTTATTCATATTTGTTGTTGCAATGCTGAGTGTGTCAAATCGTCGACCAATACAACCGCTGCCCTTGCACCAAAGCAATATGCTAAATCGATTGTGCGGTGTTTTGAAAAACGATGCTCGATTTGCGTTTCATTGCTGACAGATTCACCAAAATGGTGGCAACACAGTTGAAAGCAATAGCGCTTAGTGGTGGTGCATTTTGGTGTGCTTACTTTTGTTGTTTTTGCATAGGTTGGCTGTTGTTTGGCAACAGTTGATAAAAAAGGAAAAAGCAAACGAAAGTTGATTGAAGCAAATCGTGAATTTTGGTATCAATGGTGGCTGCAGAATTTCCGCAAGTGATTTAAAACACACTTCAATTAACAAAGAATAACTAGATCACTTAAATAGCTTAAGAGATATAAAATGAAATCAAAGCGTAACAAAACTGAACCACAATTCGAAGAAAATGGTGACTCTGAAGCCGCAGACTGTAACGAAACCGGTGAAAATTGGGAGTTACAATCGCCTCAAGCGCAAACCCGGTGGACGCCAGAATGTACACGAGTTATGTTGCAACTGCGTTTTGAAAGGCAATTAGAGTTCCAACAACGTATTAGACAGAAAAAGGAACTGTGGTCTGAGATTGCCACTGAAATGAGACGACAAGGTTTGTGCGACTTTTCATTAACTGCGGAAGTCTGTGATTTGAAATATCGAAATATGCTGCAAACTTATAAGAAGAATAGATTAAAGGAAGATAGTGGTATGCAGTCTTTAATAGCGTGGGAGTATTATGATATTTTCAAGGAGGCATTAACGGCTTCTGATGACTTGGATGCATACCAAGAGGGGCAGGAGCGTGTGGTGCCATCATTGTTTTGTGAATCAGTATGTGAGGTAACTAACGAAGACGAGATATGGTCGGAAGTAAACGAGACAGATTCCAAATTGACACTTGGCGATTCAGCAGTTAAAACAAATGCTTTAGAAAATGGAGTAGATGATGCTAAAGCTATAACAAATGTAAGTAATTTAAAGAAATAAATCGCATTTTTTTAAATTATTTTTGTTTTTAGACTAATACTACAGCTGCCAATAGCAGAAAAAGGAGCAGAAGGTCTATGATGAAATCTGAAGCGGTCAGTCCATCGCCAACAAGACAACTGGATACAATATCAACTAACGAGTCAAAAACAGCTATTCAACGTCAAAATTCAAAACCAGAAGCTGTTGCGCCCGCCAACCCAAGTGATGAAATGGTTAAATAATTACTTCTTTTAAATTGTGATTTTATACGAAATAACCTATTGTATTTTAGCATCCACCTCACGCCAATGTTAAGCCGGATACATCTTTTCGTCCGCAACGCAAGCGTGTATGCTCGTCTATTGGTGTTCCACCAATTTGTGTAAATGCAGAAGCTACAAGGACGGATATAGAACCTCATAGCCAGGTTTCAATAAATGCCATACAAAATGATCCCATCATATCGTCTACTTCTGCCGCAACAATGCCCATTCCAAATATAATACATGGACCACCTCTGCAACCGCAAACACCACAACCGCCACAATCTGCCGTCCCACCACTTGTTAATCAAACACCCATTACCATTGTTCATCCAAATCAATTGCAAGCCGTACCGATTGGCTTAGCACCTTCTGAAATGCGCGAGTGTCAAGTGTTTGGTGAAAGTATTGGTTTACAATTGGCCAACGTTAGAGAACCGCATATAAGAGCGATGCTGCAACTAAAAATACAAGAACTTCTTTATTTAGCGAAAACTGGCAAACTTGTGGAAACAACTCGCTTTTGATATGTGGATTGAAAAAGGTTGACCGGGGCCTATAACGAGTGTATATGTTCGATTTTTATTGCATATAAAAAAGATATACGAAATTAAAAGTAATTTAAAAAGTAAATATATGTTTATTGTCGACAACGAAATGTTAGAATTTCTGTCTTTAAGGGCTTAAAACAACAGACACTACCTACAAACAAATAAATTTCAATATTTTCATTTGCGCCCAATATAAACTACCGCTGAGTATTCCCTGAAGTGGAAGTTCTTATAATACATTCATATATTTTTAGAAGTAGTAGTAGTAACGTTTTTTTTTAGGTTAAGTTAGAGGTCGGTCCTAACCGTGTTCGCACTTGGGCAGCTTAGACCATTGGTTTGTTGTAGTACCTAACTTTTCGGCCAAATGTGATAAATTGTTAATGCTCGGACATTTAGTTTTTTTTATAGAATATATATAAGTGTATATGCATAATCTGGCATCACTGATTTTTTGACGTTTTCTCATAGCACAATATTTTGATTGTGGTGAATTGGCGATTCGTGTTTATGTCGGAATTTAGTTAGTTGAATTTGTGTCAGTTGATGAGAAATCGAGTTTGCCAGTTTAGCAGTTCACCAGTCTACCGGAATTCGTCGTCAGATTAGTGAGTTTAGTTTTTATTCGTAATCAGTCGGAAATCGGCAGTCGGGAGTTTTCTTCATTCGTTCTTGTTGGATTTTCTTCTTTCCCCTTAAAATTTTTTTTAAAAGTTCTCAATTCTTTCAAAATAGAAATTTTACACAGATGAAATTTATACACCAACTTTACAACAAAGCGATTTGAATTTATTTTGGATACACGGGAAACTTTGTGCGCGTTTTCGTTTGTGATAAAGAAAAATTGAAATTGAAAGAATCCAAAGTGAATCCTAAAGAAAAGTGAGTGAATGTGAAACACTGAGCGGCAATTTTTTTTTGTATTTCATATAAATTTTTTGAGATATTCTCTGCATCAAGCGTCAAGCGCAAAGTGTTGACGTGATTTGTGCTGTTATGGGTCATTTTTGTGTTGTCAGTGTAAAAATGCTAACAAATTAAAAATGTAATTATAACAAAATGACTACATCCAAATAGTACAATAAATAAATGCCTAAAGGATTGCTAACTAAAACACCGGAGTGGTGAAAAATACTTTGTGGCAGTTTCAATATATGTATGTTTTATTTTTCACTTTTACGCAAAGCACTCACGGTATGTATGTGTGTCTGCTGTGCTTCTTGTCGCTTAACTTGTGTGCGTGCGGAATTCGCACATTTTCTGTGCCATGAGTACGTTAGAGTAAACGAAGCAACTAGCATGTTGGTTATTTTTTTTGCTATGGTGGGTGCTTGCTCACACACCGCACAGTATCCGCAAGATAAACGCGAGAGTGTGTTATCTGAGTCCAACACCCAAAAAAGGGAATAAAAATGTTGCTGCCTCTGTCGATTGTTACTGCACTGCTTCCCGCAAGCTGTTTGCAACACATAAGTCTATATTTTTACTTGGGAGCGCCGTAAGCGTTGAGAGAATGCAATATTTTTGTTTGTTTTGTTAAGTTTTTGCTGTCGATGCATTCTAATTCATAAATATACATTGTTTTGTTTAGAAATAGCAGCCGCAAAATTACACAAAACATATTTTAACTTGAATATGCAAAACGTAACAGAATATTGTTTCTCATTTTATAGATACGTACATGCACATATATATTTACACACGCACATACACTTGTACATTGTAATAGGCCTAATGTGCAACAAGTCGAAAGCCATTCTACACAAGAACATTTGTGCGTGCATTGTTTTTATAGAGACTAAAAAAGGGCGAAAACCGGCGAATGTTAATTTCTTACGTTAAGAATTCAAGTGTACTAAAGACAAAAGACAAATATATTTAAGCCACAAGTAAAGGGAAAACTGAAATTATATAATTAACAATTGCTGTACGGTTACTTAAAACTTGCTTGCACAATAAAAAATTATAATAACAAAAATATACGAACGTCATCTAGTAAAGAGTTCATAAGAAAAAATATTTAATATTAAAAAAAAGAAGGAAAAAGTTAACTTCAGTTGCAAGGAAGATATAATACGGTTTCGATTAGATTATATTAAAAATATGTAATTGAGAATTTCCCCGTGACCTAAGGTCCTATTGTGCCCTCTACTGTGACTCACTTAGCCCCAGCATAGAAATTGCAATATACTGCTTGGTGCTATTGGAAATATGAATCATAAGGCCGTTATCCTGCGCCTACCATTTACACATAAAAAAGTTTCTGTACAAGAACTTGACTTTAAACATTCTGTTTAAATGACAGCTATTTCCAAATGCTCATATGAATGTATGTTTTACAGTGATCCGATCTGAAAAATTTGTTGGGAGATTGTGGTGTTACCTTGGACAATGAAGATATCTTAAATGAAATAGTTGCCATACAAGGACTTGTATTTGATCTTTAAGCTTGTATAACAGCTTATGCTATAGCCGTCCGATATTGGTAGTTCAGCTTCTTGAGGAGAAGAGGACGTGTTCAAAATTTCAGATCGATATCACAAAGAACAGAGTGGCTTGTACATATACATACAAACGGACAAGTGGAAGACAAACGAAATTCACCATACTGATCGTAACAAATTTAATTTCAATTTTATGCACATCATTTAAATATTAGCTCTAAGCGTAGGGACTTTTGCATCGAATTACTCGAACTGACTCATCGTGATAATGGCAAAACTACGTTTGTTCACATAAAAAATTGTGCGCCAACGGGTAAACGAACCGTCTACCATATGAGATGGGGCACCACACATCTCTCCACACGCACTACCCGACTAATTATTGCACAGCTAGCAATGTATAATACATTAATGTACTTAGATAAGTATGTTTTTATATACACTCGTACGTTTGTAGATACATATGTATGTATGTATGTGCCAGCGAACAGTAGCCGGCATGCAAATATAGCAAATAATAACTGCTAAAGTCATTAAGAAATCATAAATGTGTAGCAAAAAAGGAAAATAATAACAGCAACAGCAACAACAAAAATCATGTAAAGCAAAGGTTAACATCAAATGGCTAAGCAAGTGTGAAAACAAATCGACAACGTGACCTCCAACTGTGTGAAAGAGTGCGGCAAGAAATCGAGGTGAGGTGAGTGGCGCTGTTTTGTTAGAGCGCTGGAGCGCTTGCGCGCAAACGTGTGTTCACGTCCAAAGTCGTCTGCATCATATGGCTGTCGAGACTGTGTATGAATGTAATGTTTGTATGTTTGCTGGCTGTGGTTAGTGCCCCCACGCACAGCACCAAAGAACGACATACTGCGGCCGACTGCCTATCTATATATGGCATAAGTAGGAAAGCCGGACAAACGAAAAATAAAGTAAATTTTGTAACGTATTTGCAGACTAATAAAAATGCTATATGTTTACCTGTTATTAAATTCAAAATTCTGCACTTTGTAGGTAGTTACCCAAATAAAATTGTACGCACTTTCGTACATATTTTTGTATGAAATTACTTTTCATTAGACGAAAGTATTGAGATTTACACAAATACATCTATTACTATGTATAAATCTAATTAACATAATTAACATTGATTAGCAAGGCATATGTATGTACAATATTTATGTAGTTTCATAATGTACTCTAGAATATTGGAACTTTACAAATGATCTTATAATAAAACTTCCATTTACAATTTGAAAGCCGTTTAAAAAT
Organism: Bactrocera latifrons; assembly: GCF_001853355.1. NCBI lineage: Eukaryota > Metazoa > Arthropoda > Insecta > Diptera > Tephritidae > Bactrocera > Bactrocera latifrons. The sequence goes on along the minus strand of NW_017537112.1, from coordinate 124,741 downwards.
TAGAAATTCAGTTATATCCATAACTTGAACATATATACACACATACCGAAAAGAATATATTTTAATATATAAAACGGCAAATTGAGCAAAACCAAAAAGAAATCAACAAAAAGTACTCGACTTGGTTTAAAATTAGAAATAGAGTTCCACTTTCACTTGTCGCACAACAAGCAAGGCACACACGCTGGCATGCATAGCCTAGTCACCAAAGCGGACGCAGGCATATTTCGAAAACTCAAAATGAAACCACAAGCAGCAACATCGCCAAAGTGGTATTATCAAAAATGTGATTTAGCAACGCAATGCTTCAACGCCTTGAGCAACTTGTCAACTTGCGGCAATGCAATCGACCATCAGCTAGTGAGGCAGGGAGGCAGTCAGTCAGTCATTCACATATGTATGTACAGCTGCGAGCAGTGAAACAGTAATGGGTGTTAGAGCTTTACATATCTGTGAGTTATGGTAAATTCCAAACAATTTTAACATCCATTGAAATGCAAAAGTGGATCATATTTTCCAGGCTATGTTATTACTAAAAATATTTAGATTTGAATATGTACAAGATATGTTTATTTACAATGATGTTCAGTTCATTCCGAATCTCCATAGCTGACATTCTTACAACTTTTGGTGTAAAATTTTCGGAAAGAATCCATATTGCGCCCCTTTTTTCGTCTTTTTTTTTTTATAAATAATTGCATTGTGAGTCGTTGTGGCTTAACACCCTACAATTCTTTCCACTCCCTTGTAGGATTTACCGTTGTTTATGACAGATTGAATACATTCTCGTTTTTCGGCACTGCAGTGCTCCCCGCGGCCGAAAAAAAAGTGCAGTCATATTTTTTTTTTGCTTTTTTCATTGAATAATTAATAAAAGATCTGGAAACTTACTTTTTGTTTGATAAAATTAAATTTTTTTATTAAAAATTATCTGTTTGCAATCATCTCATCGTTCACTACTATTCTATTGCTCGCTCATAAAAACAGATATCCCAATAAAATTGGCTTTAAAGTGTAACGGTAAGTAATTCACACTTATTGTTGTATATAACAGGACGGTTATACTTCAGAGAATATATGTAACTAAAATAATGATCGACGGCAATATCATAAAAGAAACAAAATTTAAAGCAAAACTCTTTTGGCCAATAGGCACTACCATTTCAATGCTCGCAACTATATATAGCTAACAAACAGCAGCGTGTAAAAACAACTACAAAATAGATAAAGGCATGAGTGTAAAGATAGCTGCCGTGCCGAGTTGGACAGCGGCAGACATTTAACTAACAGGCGGACTGGCAGACAAACAGAGAGACAGAAAGAATATGTATGCAGCTATTTAGTGTAGCAAAGTGTCTCAGAGACAAACAGGCAGACACTTGGCACTTTTGTCACTAGATGCAACAATAATTTGAAAAAGCTTTATAAATGCAGTAATTATTAGCACATTGGAGCTGGTGAATGTGCAACACACATGCAAAAAAATTGTAATAATTTATAGCAATAGTAAAAAGAGCAAAATTAAGTACTCATATATATATATATATACATATGTATACATATATGTACGTGTGTGCATATGTAAATGTTTGTGTGTGATATGGATTCGAAGCGAATGCGTCATCATCCTTATTGCCTGCCACAGGGCCCCGTACACAGCAGCTGCATTAGCAACACCAGCAGTGCTAGTCAGCGCGAGCATGGAGACTCATTGCAAGTGATTGTGTCGTCTTTATCAGCGCATTGGCATTGCTCATCATTGCAATGTACACTTTTGTTGTGCTGCCTTAGTCGTCTCCATGTCTTCGATTGCATTTTGACTATTGTATCGCAAACTTTACATATACAAATGCATATGTGTATGTGTACATTTATATATATGTATTTGTATATATGTACATACATATATATGTGCGTATGATTGATCTTAGATATTGTCTATGTCTCCTGCAGTAGCGTGTTGATTTGCGATCTTCTATAATAGTCACAATTATCATTATTTTCGTAGATATTTTGATATACATAATTAAATAAATTTCAATTAACACAAGAAAGAACACTTTGTTTTTGGAAAGCTATAATATTCTTCGCACGTGCAGTTCTTATAGAAAAATAAAAGGATAGTTATCTATCTTGATGTTGATCGGTTGTCCATACAAGGACTTGATTTAGGTCGGTCAGCTTGTATGGCCGCTATATTCTATGGTGGACCGTTGAATTGGAAAATAAGCCAATTTTTTTCAAGATATATCATAAAATAAAAAATTTGCCCTACAAGGACGAGATTTTGATCAGCTTGTGTGGCAACTATACGCTATAATGGTTGTTGCTGTTGTAGGGACAGAGAGCATTCCTGAACTAAATTCGAGGCATAGCACCGAGATGACAGTCCTTGGCCGGAAAAGAATCCGGGTCCGTTTCTGTTACTTAGACCCGACTTTCATGAGAACGGATGTTATAGTAGGCCGGTATCGAAGGTTCCGACAAATGAGAAGCTTCTTGAGAAAAAAAGCAGTTTGAGATATCAAAACCTGAGGGACTAGTTCGCGTATATACATACATGCGGACAGGCGAACAAGACTAAGTCGACTGACCTCATAACTTTTATTAGTTATATGCAGTGAATCCTCTACTTGCGGACACCTCCAATAAACGCAAACAAATTCAGGATCCACGTTTTATGCAAGATTTTCAAAAACAATTCCACTCTTACCAACCAGACGTGCGGAGATTTGTGTTCAATACGAAAGACACAAGCAATAGTCTTTTTCTATGAAAAAGCTTTTTATAAAGTCCGCAAACTGCTTATAGACCGGTATAAACTAGACCCTCCTTTTGATACATATTATAAACATTTGTTTGATATCTTTGAGGGTGTATTGGTAATGCTACCGAGTTGACTCTTCTTGGCAGGATGGATATAAATTTGGCCCAACTACCTTTAAGTAGCTCCAACTGCTGTGGCAATTCTGTTAATAGGCGTTTTAACGTTTCCGGAATTAATCTGGATTTTATATGACCATCGATCTAACCTTGCTCCGTTCCCACTACAGTCCGATCTAAGTAACCGGGACGAAGCCGGACTTTTATACTGCCAAGGACTGTCAACCCGTTATAATTCCTCGAAATTACTTCAGGATTATTTTCTGCCGTTACAAAGACAATAATATCTGACTTTGTTTGGTTCCATAGGTAATAGGTAGTAATTGCGGCAGCAATCTCTGCAATTGGTCATAAATTTGAGTGACTTAGCGTTTACTACTGGCACTTTCGTTATACATATGTATTATATAATGCATACTATGTATTAATATTTGAGTATAATTTAATCAAGTACACACATATATAAATATGTAGATATGATAAAGTTATCATTTATATTAGTTGTTATTTTTGTATAAATACTGTTTTAATTGCTATTGTTTGTGCATTAAATTTTATCACTTTGCTTTCTATATTTTCGCAAAAAAAAAAAACATTTCATCGGCTGATGACATCATCACATGAATTGTGTTTTAATAATTTATTTATTTCATCGGTTTGATTATACTTATTGTTTTAATATAAATTTCTCAACACAAATCTGATAAGCAATCGATAGCCAAATTTGTACCTAACGTTTATGGCATGGATATGACTGCGATTGCCGATTGTGAGCGGCGAAATTTTAAGAGGAAAGACTTTGTTAAATGTCCCCAAGAGTTGCAGGTCGCTACAGTGTATACAAAATGTCCAAAAAATAAGGTGACATTTGAATTTAAACTGCGCGCGTCGAAGGATTTGGAGAATATTTTTTTTTTAGGTTGGTACTACTGTCAGTCACATTTATGTCAAATGTCATGTCAAAATATTCATTAGTGTTTGAGATACGTGTCGTTTTGTGAGCTGCTAAAAGTCAGTTTTTCGTTTTTTGCGATGTCGAAATTTGTTGAGCAAAGAATTTGCATTAAATGATCATTTCGCAAAAAACTCAACCCATATCGGGACACCGTTTTCATACGATATTCAAGCCGCAGCGAAGACGGAACTGAAGGCCATCCCGGAAAGTGACTACAACCAGTGTTTCGAAGATTGGAAAATCCGTTGGCATAATGTACTACATCTAGTGGGGATTCCTTTGAAGGGGATGAATTTGATTTGGAAGAATGAATAAAGAATTTTCAAAAGAAATACAATGTCACTTTATTTTTTGGGCAGGTTACACCTTTTTTTTTAGGTATGTTACACCTTTCTTAACTACATTTCGATGCGTAAAACTATTAGTTGTCATACAGAACATATAGCTCAGTCCACTTAGTCTTGTTTCAAAGTAATAAATTTGTCGCAACCATTTGTACCATCATCGAAACACTCTTCATAAAAACTTATTAGGAAGGCCTTCTGATCTTTCAGCGAATTTTGTTTTATCTCTTCGATTGACTAAAAACTGATTCTATTACGATTATTGACTTGTTTGCATGTCAAACTCCTAAATCCGTGTCTCATCGGCAGTTACAATACTATCCATGAATGTGGAATCTTGTCTGACGATTTTCAAGCACCATATCTTTCACTCTTTTAATATTTTCAGCACAATTAAGGACAGCCCTACGAACTTTGGAAAATAATAATTTTATTTTTTTTTTGAAATATCATTTACCCGATGAATTTAATTACAATTTCCGGGTGCTTTTTTGGTTTTAATTTCCTTTAATATACGGACGTACATTTAGTTAATTTTTGTGTTAACAAAAACCAACTTCATGCAGATCTTTATCTAGTATCTAGTTCTTTTCATTTAATGACGTATTTTCAACACATTTATTTCTTTGAATAATGTTATCAATAATATCCATTATTTTTACTATGATAAGAAAAGTTAAATAATTGCAGGTGTAGTTTGCAGTAAGTGAGTGTATATGTTAGTCCATTAATTTGCAATTAGATTAATAAAGTATTATTCTATAATTTCTTTTTCTTAATATACATACATTATTATATTATGTACATTGTTTTATTAATTCATGGAAAAATTGAAAGTCAACGAGTTTGTGCCAATACATTGACTTGCTACTTGTTGCAGAAATGCACTTTATGCAATGAACCACTTTTATTTCAATCACATCGTGCTTTAGTACATTTGAAATGATAATACTGTTAGTTTATAAGTAGCTTTCGATGTACAGCGAGCGTATTTTGTTAACATTTCTCTCGACCAATCGACACGAGGCTTTTTTTGAGCAATTACAAATTGTGTGGTGTCCAACGTGAACACATTTTTTTACAATCAGTAATCAACAACCTCGATTGAATTCACCATACCATAGATAAACACTGACCCTTGATGGAGCTTCATCACCAAAAACTAAATTTTCATCGATACACTGTTGCCAAATTAATCCACGTCGATAGTAGTAAAAAAAATCGTACGAAAATGTTCGCGATTTAATTAAATTTTTTGGTCGAGAAGAATATTTTAAGTTACTGTAAACCACACAAATAGCGGTCGTATATCAAAAATTTATGAGTAAAGGTAACCACAAAAATGTCAAACTTTAAGATAAAATTGTCATTTTGCAGACTGCAACACTAGTGTTGCCAAATCCCGAAATATAAAAAGGAACCTACGTACCATTGGTTCATTTATACAGGGTGTATTTAATTCATCTCGCTTTTTGTAACACCCAGAATGAAATATCGATATGATATATGAGTAGAGTGACGAGCTGCGTCGATACGTATGTACATATGTATGTATCTCCGCAAGTTTCGTACCGTTCACAATCAAGGTACACATTTTTTTTATACCCTTCTATGCTATAAGAAATCTGTGCAGAGTATGACAGCTTCGGTTTAACCGAAGTTACCATTTTTTCTTGTCTTACTTTGGTTTTTTTTTTGCTATTTTTCCATTGCTGCTACCGAATGCTTGTGATGTGTCATCAGCAGCGAAAATATGCGGCAACGGTAGAGGCAAATGTGGTTTCTTATCGCGTTGCAGACATCAGTGAAATATTTTTACACAATTAAACCAACTACTTACGGCGGTACGCTCCCTCACATATTGTGTGCATATTTTACAAGACGCTCACATTTTATGAGCAAGTACACTTGCCGCTAACACTTGTACTGTCGCTATATTCTCCAAACGTGTATGGCATATTGTGTTGCAATTATGCAAGAAATTCTTTCGTAGTCACTCCGCAAGGCATTCGTACTGTTTTTATTAAAAAATAGTAATAATAGATACAAAATTTTCAAAATCAGATTAGTCATTTAAAATTTGAAGCTGGTGCTGTCAGTTGATTCTGATGAATATCGATTAATATGCTGCTAAGCTCCCATCTCATTCGCTGAGAGTCAATAACAACTTTGTAATTAATTACACTCTACAACGAAATAATTTGCTAAATGTGTGAAAATTGCAATCGCAATTAAACTTGAAATATTTTCACGTTGCAGCATAACGCTTGCCACGCTTTAGCAATGCTGTCATCCACGTTGGCTTTTGCGATGTCTGCTGTGTGTCCGCCTTGTTTTGGTATGCAATGGAGCGTTATTAAATGGCTATTGCGCGTGCAAATACAGAATTTATGATGCGCGTATTTTTATTTATGATTTCATAGACAAATTAAGAGCAAATTGACAATATCAACGAGTGCAGTGAATGCATAGAATGCAACGGGCAGTGTGAGGTGCAAGAAAAACACACATTTTTTCGATTTTACTAAAAACTAGTAAGTTACATGTTTACAATTAGTTTTTACTATTAATATTCATTACGTTATTGTATAAGTTAACACAACATTTTATGAACTTCTACATAAATTCCATTCCCAC
>NW_017537112.1:88152-117792 GCF_001853355.1 Bactrocera latifrons | reverse complement strand
AAGTGAGCGAAACACGCGCAAACCCTTTTAGCTGACCAAGCATCTTTGGTCACGTAGGCCGGCTCAAGCATAGGTTAGATTATAAAMCTTAAAGTTAAGTGTTTTCAGTTTTGTAATAAAGCTCAACAGAAGCACATAGTGCTGCTTATAAAAAACGCATTGTTTTATTTTTTATGTTATATAAACATTAGGGTGCGCGTTATTTCCCCCAATTTTTTTTTTTTTCTTGTAAACGCTCCTGGGTTTCATGGGGCCATTTAGGGAGATAACACGTGCACTAAACTTGATTTTCAGTAAATCGATTGTGACATTCGCTGTGTGGCTTGTGGCGTCCTCCTGTTGGAACCACGTACTGTCCAAGTCCATATCATCCAATGCGGACTAAAAATATTCAGTTTATCATTGAGCGGTAGCGATTTCCATTCACAGTAAAGTGCCGGTCTTGATCATCATGGAAGAAGTAGGGACCAATGACGCACCAAATCGTAATTTTTTCGGGATGAATGGTCAAGATCTTTTTGCAAAATTCGCCCGAACGACGTCACAGAGATGCCCAACGCTTGAGAACGACGTGTGAGAGACTGATTTCAGTTTTCCTCAATTGATACGCTAACGGCAGCAAAATTCTCGACACTACGGACACTGCTTTGTCTCACTGACACGGGAATATTTTGTACTGTGCCTTCTTGTACTGTGCATTCTTAAAGTTGAGAGCGCCGAATAATAATTTCGTCTCGTTGTTAGATCATATATCTTTCCATGACGAAATGGCATACCTTACTGAAGAGAAATGCCAAAACGAGAAAAATATTCCGCCGTTTGCTGTCCCTATCGGTCTGCTTTTGTAGCGCCCCTATAGAAAACCCCGCTATATGACACATGGCTGCACCGAAGCTTTAATATCCGTCAGAGCTGCATTTTTTTAAGCATAAAAAGTTTTTTTATCTTGATTTTGATCGTTCAGTTTTTATATCAGCAACTATAACTACGGAATTGTACTGTTGCTAAATTTCGTGTATTTATTTCGTCAAGTATAAAATTTCCCAAATTAGGCCTTTTAAGTAAACTAGATTTTTTATAGATGGTATGTTTTAAAAAATCTATGAAAATTGCATACATCCTTACTTAAAAAGCTGAATATCTCGAGAAGTATTAAAAATAGCGATTCTGACCTCAAATCTTTTTTATAGCAAATAAAATTTCCTACAAATGTTGTCATGTACATTTTTTCTATAGCTGTTGTCATTTACAAGATATTTACAAAAATATGCGCAATTCGTGGAAAAATAGGGTTTAGAGCCCCGTACTACCTCGCCGGTGTGTGTTACGACTTTGTTGCACTGGGCACTTTTGTAGAGTGAACAATTCTGAGAAATATGCGTCTAAAGTGAAAGCGATGCCATAAAATATCTCTGATCTGTAGGAATTTGAGATAAAAACTCACGATTGTAGTGTATTTTCTATGGAAAATTTTTGTATAAATATTTTAATATTAAGGACTAAAATTTTCAGGGTTTTTTTAGGGTATTTCCAAGGAAATTTCGTGAGGGAATTGAAAACAATTAATAGTTCAAAAACAAAAAAAAATACACCCTAATCTATTGCTTGCAAGTGCATTTTGGTTTCACTGTCTGCTACATTCTCGTGCTAAATGTCAGAATTTTATATCAGTAGCCGTACATACATACATACGTACATAATAAAGTCGTGCCGCACACAGTTATGTGTAAATGTCAGACTTGTTGCATATGTATGAAGTGGAAAAGTGTGCTTTATCTTAGAACAAGAACAGTATGCAGTCGTTAAATGCCAATGCTGACTTTTATCGACTTCCGTATAAGAGTCGACTAATGTTATTATTTTCTTTATTATACTTATCTTGGTTATGTATTATTTCTTGAATGCTAAGCGCACATACAGTTATGATTTGTAAAGCGTAGATTGCGATTGACTTATCTCATTATAAAAACAGACGGCAGACAGTGAATGCAGATTTACTACAATCTGCTGTTGTTTAACCGTTTACATATGTATGTATGTAAATATGTATGGACACGCTAACATTTTGATGTTATCCAACCAAGGCATAAAGCATAAGATTTGAACCCACGACTTATCGTTGGCAGTCAAGCACAGTGGTTGTCGTTATCTGTGTGGACAAACATCAGCAACTCCCTATACACACACAATTTAAACTATCGAACTGTGTCAACCAAATTTATTGAATAACCAAAATTTTATGGTTTTTACCTTATATACCGTATGTATGTATATACATATGACACCAGCCCATTGACTAAATATCTTTGAATGCGTTGTTTGCGCAACAAAAATTATGGCAACACGCTAGACCGTCCGTGTTAAGCGTTAATAAAGTGGGTTAACGCTTAACAAACAACATAAATACATACTAAGTCCATATGTATGTATGTATGTAGGAAAAAAGAATAATAAGTAATATTAAAAGAGTTAAAAACTATAGGTTTTTGCTTAAATATTCCTATTGTTTATGGATTCAAAAGTTATGCTAAATAAATAATATTGTTTTTAATATTTTTTTCTTCGCCTTTTTGCTATTTTGACTTTATCCGTTTATCGAAGGTCCAAAAAATGTACGAGTTGTGTTGAAAAAGAAATTGTGACAAAATTTCCTTTAAATACATATTGACTCATCAAATTGTTCGTCAGAAATTATAGTGTTGCTATTGCGCCACTTCCGTTTTAACGGCAACTGAAATGTACATAGTATATACACAAGGAAATAGAAACAGAATGTATGGTATAACAGGCGCGTGTTGAAAGCTTTATTTCCGAAAACTTGTAAACTTAAATCGGAACACTTTATTTTCGATGTTTTATTTTTCAATATAGAAACTATCATTTCTGCCAGAACAGGAAATTTAAAGAGCGTTTATGATTCTACTGACCTTGAAAAATTTACAAAGAAATTAATTAATTTTGTTAAAAAAAGCAAACCAACTTATTGTTATTATATTTTTGAGGAAATTATTCTAAATTACGAGTTGTGGGATTGCAAATACCGTATGATCAAATTTGACCCGGACAGGCCCATTTAAATTTATTAAAATTTTGTGTGTGTGGAATCACAACTGCAGAATCTTGGAGAAGTTGCAGAAGTGTTTTTGGAGTCTTATTTGGAGTTTATCAAGCACAAAAGTATTTGACGAAATTTAAAGAGCGATTATGATCTCACTGACATTGAAAAGTTGATGAAGAAATTAATTACATTTTTAAGGGAAAAAAATCATCTTATTTATATAATATTTTTGAGGAAATTATTCTAATCATAATATGATATGATCAAATTTGACCCGGACTGGCCCATTTAAATTGATTTTGCAGACATATATTTGGAAGTCTACTTTATCAAGCACAAAAGTATTTGACGAAATTTAAAGAGCGATTATGATTTCACTGACCTTGAAGAGTTGACGAAGAAATTAATTACTTTTTTAAGAAAAAAAAATCATCTTATTTATATAGTATTTTTGAGGAAATTATTCTAATCAAGATATGATATGATCAAATTTGACCCGGACTGGCCCATTTAAATTGATTGAAATTTTGTGCGTGAAGCAACACAGCTACAGAATCTTCAAAAATGTTGCAGACATGTTTTTGGGAGTCTACTATATTAAGAACTCGAGTGCTTGAATAGCATAAAACATTCAGTGAAGGTCGTGAAGTCATCGAAAAAGAAAGGACGATCATTTTGATTAGTTTTTTGGGTATAAAGCATGTAATATTCCTGAATCTATTGCAAATACGATCTCGAGTTGAGGTAGAAATAGAGTTGCTCGACAACGTAGCTGAGACACAGATGGCATGCTGTAAGACCTCCCTGTAAGAATTCCCTGATTGCGTTAGCAGCGATTCAGTTAGGAAGTTCTGAAAATTAATTTTTTACACTTGAAAATTAAGCATATCATCTTTCAAGCTGGCATAAAAGTAATAAAGATTTAATTAGCAAGCTGTCATACACATCCAACTGTATTGCGTTTGTGTGTACGATTGTGCTGTTAAATTTTTTACGGGAAAATTGTCGTAGGTTACGGCCTTTCGTATGGCATACATATCGATTACGATATATAAATTACAACTTTGCGGTCACTAACGATATTTTGACACTGAGTTTTGCAAATGGGCGTTTCTATAATTGGAAAAGCATAGACGATTTTTCTATAGAAAAAAAGATTAAAAAGTTTTAAAAACAACGCAACATCAAATAAATTGAAGTTGAGCTTATACCTATACATACAGCTGTTGGCAGCTAATTAGAAACGACACATATTAAGAAGTAAATTATGTTATTTTCCAATAAATCACTTATTTTTTCTGGTTTCTCACTCACTTTATTGAAACTTACGTTAAACTTAAACTCTAAATATAAAAATTTTAATTAGAAATCTTTGTTTTTTTAAGATTTTAACAAAAATGTGTAGAATCAACGATTTGAGTGCGTCAGATAATTAGAAACGAAAATATTTTATAAGCAAAAAATACTGTGTTGCTTGCATTGCCGTCCTAATTTCATCAAAAAGGACATAGATATTTGTGATATTTTTGGTACTTGCAGCTTTTTTGACGTCAACAGAGATGTGTTCTCTTCAAGCCACTAAAAAACATTCCGGGTATTTTCAACAAACTTTCCACTTGTTGTTGTTGTTGTTGTTATTTTGTTGGAATTTCCATATAACAGGCAAATTCCTCCCTAGTTCATGGCAGAATGACATTTTTTTTAGAATGTCGGCGTATATCACTTTTTTTTTAAATTACATCAATCGTATGGAACGGACCTACAACATTCCCACACCATGGTTGATCCTCCACCATGCTTCACCACGCGTGAAACATAGCGAGGATTAAATTCTTGATAGACTGGTCGGCGAATATACCGCAGACCATCAGAATCGATGCGAATAATTTTAGTTCAATCCCTGAAATGTCTACGCATTGTTTACTTTGAATTCTAGTCAGAAGTGGTTTCATGCATGCTGTCCTGTCGTGAAGTCCAAATTCAACCAAACGCCGGGAAGTTTTGTTGGATATTTGGCCATTATATTCGCCTTAAGTTTTATGTAGAATGTCAGTGGAACTCGTTTTTGGACCTCTTCGGACGATGGTAGTAGTTCAGCCGCCTTCTGTTGAAGTTTTTAAGGTTATTCTTTGTTTGTAACATCGGAAATAGTTTTAAAATTCTGTATATGCTTAAGGGCATTGAAAACGATTTTATTGATCTGAGTCAAAATTTCTTTGTACGTCTTTCCAGACTCACGAAAGTCAAATATGTAGCTGCGAATGGTAGGTGTACAGCTGCAGATTTTTCTCCTTGAATAAGACATTTTTATATATTTTAAACCACAACTTTGAAAGACATCCTTAACAGAAATCAATAATATTAGTAACAAAAATTAGCACGAGAAGGAATTTTAATTCTTTAAAGAACTGTTTCTAATTAGATGTCGCACTTAATTCACCTTCTATATCGAAACGCATTAACTATTTGGAAAAAAAAAAAATAAAACAACTTCAAATCCACAACTAAAAAACTCAGCGCATTTAGTATTAAATAAAGCCACCTGCAATGAAGGGAGCGTTTCTAATTAGTTGTCAACAGCTGTATGTGTAGCATAAAATGTTCAGCTCAGTCAAATATAACAAATATATAACCATGGCATAACCAATATATAACCATTTTATAACCAAAATTCAAATTTTGTTTCAATATCAGTATTTTCTACTATATCGTTTTTCCCTCGCCACCCTATAACAGCACAAATCAACGAGGAAAATGTGGTAAATGTATATTTAAACATTAAAAGATATATATACATACATACATATAATAAAAATAAATAAATATCGAAGTTGAGCGCTACTATTAAATAAACACAAGAGTGCATTTTTTCTCTAAATTGTTTATAGTAAATACACTATCGGAGTTTTATCTGTAAACAAATATATTTATTTAATCTAACAGCAGTTACCTTATAGTTTTTCATTCTAATTGGCAGATTCGACACGTCAAAAAGTGTGTTGTGCACGAATGAAGGAAGAAATCGCGTTGACAAGCAGTAGCAAAGCCTTGTAGCAACAGTAAACCAAACAAAGTCAACTTCAGATCAAATAGCATAAATACACAATACATAACTGCAAATATATATATATACAATAGCAACAATAAAAGCACGAAACTAACTAATCGAGCAACATCAATCGTCAAGCGTCAAGAATCGAGAATTCACAAATAAATAAACCAAGTTAACAACCACGACGACGACTAACACCGATTCGAAATCCAAACATTTCCGTTAGAACTGAAACAAAAACAAACAAACAAAAAACAACAACAACAAAGTTGCCAATTACTAACTCAGCAAAACGCGAATGCAAAGCAAAATAAAAACAAAATAGGCGAATTGAAAAAATATTAAGTTTTTGCTACAAAAAAAAAATAAATAAAAATAAATAAATAATAATTAGTAATCCTAAGTAAAAGCGGTAAAATACCACTAAGACAGCAACAACAACTACTACAGTAAGCATACATAGTAGTAGTACTCATAGTAGCAACAGCAACTGTAGAGGAGCAGTAAACTAAGAGCAACCAAAAACAAAAATGTCATTTCGCGTTGTACGAAGTTCGAAATTTCGTCACGTCTACGGTCAGGCACTGAAACGTGAGCAATGCTACGACAATATACGCGTCTCAAAAAGCAGTTGGGACTCAACATTCTGTGCGGTGAATCCGAAATTCTTGGCAATCATTGTGGAGTCCGCTGGCGGCGGAGCATTCATTGTACTGCCACACAATAAGGTAAACACACACACATACATATTTACTTACATGTACATAGTATAAGAAATTATTTGAGGTTTTTTGTTTTGTCTTTAAAAAGCGTTAACGCACGTTTAAGGAATTTAGAATAGACTTACTGGCGATTTCTATAAAATAATTAAAATGGTAGATATAGAAAATAGTGAAAATAAACGTTCGGAAATTGTGTGGGTGAAATGACGTTTGGGTTGGACTACGTGCGTCATGCAGAAAAGAAAAATTTTTTTTTAAACACAAATACGTTCATTACACTGTTTGATGGTTGTCTTGTAAGGTGGTAGCAAGATCTGTGTTTCGGTTTATTTAAATTTATTTAAATTTATTCATTATGTTGTTACTTTTTTAATATCTTGAGTGATTTATTAATTTTTGCTAAAAAGTGAAGACTCGAATTAAATAGAAAAAAAAATTTTTGACTATTTTTTATAATAAAACCGACTCAATATGGGAGCAATACATCAGCCCATTTTTCTTGTGTATTATTTCGAATGTTTTTAATTATTAATTAATTTTTGATTTTTTCTTTTATCAAATCTAATGTTTATTTTTGTTTGAGACCATGGAAAATTGTGTTTTTTTACTCCTAATGTTGCAATAAGTTTTTTTTTTTTACCCTGAACAGGATATATTAAGTTTCCCACGCAGTTTGTAACACCCAGAAAGTATATACATATGTACTATATAAATGATCGGTATGTTGAGCTGAGTCGATTTAGCAATATCCATCTGTCTGTCTGTAAATATACGAACTAGTCCCACAGTTTTTGAAATATCGTTTTGAAATTTTGCAAACGTCATTTTCTCTTCAAGAAGCTGCTCATTTGTCGCAACTGATATCGGACCACAATAACATATAGCTACCATATAAACTGAACGATCGGAATCAAGTTCTTGTATGAAAAACTTTCACATTTGACAATGTTTCTTCACAAAAGTTGGCACAGGTTATTTTCTAAGGTAATAATGTAATATACGAAGAAATTGAAGAAGAAGAAATAGATCGGCTTACTAAAGCATATATGTAACTGCCATACAAACTGAACGATCAGAATCAAGTTCTTGTATGGAAAATTTTTGCATTTGACGTGGTATATTCACGGAATTTGACATGGATTACTGCTTAAGGTAAAAATATAATCTCCGACAAAATTGTCCAGATCACATTACTATACATATGTATAAATGAACAGATAGTTACGGTGCTGCCGAAGTTAACGTTTTTTCTTGTTTTTGATTAAAAAAATATAGAAATCATTGAAAAAATAGGTAAAGTAGGTTGGTAAAAGTACTGCCCATATGGGCTCAATTAGGTACTTTTAGTTTCTTTGACTCTCTCGTTTCAACGTAACTCTCAAACCATTTGGTGCTCTCGATGAAACTACTTATGCTCTTTTTGGAAAACTATTCTAGGTCTAATGCCCTGATGTGTTTCTAGTATTTTGTATCGGGTTCATGATAAAGCTGGGCATTCAGATAAAGTCTAAAATCGTTTTCTTATTCCCTTCTAGCAAAAAACTGTAGCAAATATTGTTATATCAGCCCCACAAAGGATCAGTGCCTGTATATAGTCCTGTATATTATATTTAAAAAGTCCTTGGTTCTATTTTTGTCATACTTAAGCCACATCTGTTTTGTTATCTTGCATGATGTTTTTGATTTCCATCCGCTCTGAGCTAATTGTACAAAATATATGTATGCATATAAAGCGTGATATTAATCTCCGCTTCTGGTTCGTCTAAAGAGCATTCTGTCTTTGCCAACTCGTCTGTCTTTCATTGCAGTAAAGGCAGTATCGTTATTTGGCTATCCGTGTATATGATTACTTTCCGTGTCTTTCTCCGGGGTTATTCAATATACTTACATACTTATACTTATACTACAGGTCTTCTCTATACTTAGCACTTCCCCTTGAAAGATGCTGACTGAATTCTACAGGCAGATAGAGACAGAGATGTCTAGATCATTGGAGTATACTCATGCTCATACTCCGTAGTCCATTTTGGACCCGTCTTTATAGATAGAAGTAGTATCTTTCTCCCCTATAGATCTAAAGGGTATCCTCACCCGAAAGTGAGCATTAAAAACTTATCTTGGATGAGGATATATTCTGATTTACCTAGCTTAAGCTGGTACAGAATGGCGCAAAGTCATATTCTTTCCTGTTCCACCTTCTTAATTCCTCTATCCTTAAGGCTGAACTTCCGACTACGTTTCAAGTGAACTCATATATGGGCCGGTGATGCAGAAGCATATTAAGCGCATCGTTCGGTAAGGATATTATTATCTTTCTTTAATGCTGGCCAGGAAGCAAGTGCTCCATATGTTAGAATTGATCTAATCACGGCCGTATATGTACATCCATATGACTATCTTTGGTTTAAGGCACGAGTTCCTGTTAGGTATTCGTTTGCAGGCGAAGTAGGCTATATATGTTTATCGCTCAAGGATAACCGAATATTTTTGGCCCGAATTGGATGATATGGACTTGGACAATACGAGGTTGCACGGCGCTACAAGCCACATACCGAATGTCACAATCAATTTATTGAAAACCAAGTTTGGTGAACGGTTATCTCACGAAACGTGCGATTTGACTTCGTTAGACTATTTCCTGTGGGGCTACGTCAAGTCTATGGTCTATGCCAACAAACCAGTGACGATTGATGATGATCAGTATTGAAATTGGAGCAGTATCGGCGAATTATGCTTGAAACCCGTCGAAAATTAGGTGGCCATGCAAAATATATCTAGTTCCATACATAATGTCATCGAATGTATTTTCACCGGAGTAACGAATTTCATTGTAGCGCTCTGATTGAAAACCCCGTTATATTTAGTTCAAGCCTTTAGAGTAGTTTTTGTGGGATAAATCCAATTGTGGCAGCGATTTGATAAGGATTGAATACGAGTTAAATATATTTAATTAGTTAGGCATACACGGACTATTTAATTATAATATTTCAGTTGAAAGTGGAAATGTTTACAATTCTATCTAGCGGCCACCGCCAAAGCCAAGACGTTTGCGTCAACAAAGCTCAAGGAAGTGCGCATGGTAACTTATATGTACATATGCATGTGTATATGCATGCTTAAAAAGCCCATATGTATATGTATGTATTTATATATATATGTATGTATATATTTGTATGTAAATATATTTATGTATATTTGCAGTTTTAAATAGTTTCTTCAACTAATTGCTGATCATGATAAATAGACCGCGATTCTTTCAACGCCAACACATTTTCATCATTTTACAAAATTATGTAAACAACAAACACACACAAATTTAAAGAAAACTTCGTCCTTCAACTCGTACAATAAATAAATGTGTGAGATCAAAAACAAAATTCAAATGATCTTCAACATCTTTATTATATAAATAAAGCTATTTTTAAATATTTCCAATGCAAAGCATTTTATACATATGTACATACATATGTACGTACATGCACACAAAATATTCTCATACATACACACTTGCACACTTTAAATAAATGTATTTTCTCTCTAATTGGACTGCTGAAGCCGTTTCCAAATAAGGTTAAGGTTAAAATAAAAATTTCGCTCTTTGTGTGTCTTAACGGTAGCTGAAGTCTTAAGAAGGTGCACGCATGCACAAACATGCGCACACACTTATGTATGTACATACATACATATGTGGGAATGTAAGCATGCCAGCGCGTGTAGGGAAAAGGAACTAAATTTAGCCCAGTTTGTATTTATAATAAAGTTATGATTTGCATAAGCGAATAAAAATATCGTGGCATGAATTAGAATTGCGGAGGCATAGGGTTTTTGTAGTAAAATGAGAAAATAAAATATTTTTAATTTAAAATCATGTGAAAGTAATGCGAAACACAACTGCGAACTAATGTGAACGCGAATCGAGTGCAAAATGAATGCGAAATTACACGAAAATCTACAAATGGCTCGTGTTGATTATTTGAATGCGAGCAACAGAGCGCAGACCACCGCCAGCCAACGCCAAACAGCAATGCCACCGAAACAACAAAAGACTAGCAGCCAACTGACCACTGGTCGTTAGTTGCTCGCGCCTTTGCGTTGCGTTGCTGGTGAAGCGTTGGGTGTGGGCGTATACCCCTACTGCTGTGCGCAACGTAAGGCCAAACGTAGGCCAAAAACAAAAATCTTCCAAAAAGTTTTACTTTCTAAATCTGTTCAAAAACATTATCTTCTATATCTGTTGCTGCGTATGCTGTCTGCATGTAGAAGGGAAAGTGCGGTGAATGAGGAAATGGCACGAATACAATAAATACATATATACATATATGCATGTGTGTGTGTGCTTGTAGCAGAATTTCGTAAACGTATTCGAAAGTGATTTTTCATTTAGAATGAATATATCGCTTAAAAATAGCACACGACTACGATAGATTTTGGCAATTGACCAATAATTGAGGTAACGCGCGCAAAAATTCTAATTTAAATTAGCGACGTTTGCGTTGCTGCACACACAGCATGCGGCGGCGTGGGGGGTGTTGCGTGTTTGCTGGTGTACGTTTGGCATGCTGCAGCCACTTCTTTCAAGCGCTAATAAATTAAATTTTGGGAATTTTTTTTAAGCTATAAATTTCATAATTGAAATGTGTCAGCATTTGTTTGCAGCGTTGCTAAATTGCAGTACTATATGCAAAAATTGAAATAAAAAAGCCGTTCCACTTCCGAAATTTTGCTGTTGTATAATACTCTATATATAAACAGTAGAAAAACGAAGTTGCACCCATGCCATAATACCCTTCACAAATACAGTTTGAGTGGCAGCTATATGCTATAGTAGTCTGATCTAAAAATTTCTTCAGGATTTCATTTTTTGCTTTAGGCAATAACTCGTGGCAAATAAGTTGACGGATTTTGATCGATCAGTTTTAAGGGCATCTATGAATATGCTATATGGATTCGATATCAGCAGTTCCGACAAATGTGCAGTTCCCTGAGGAAAATAGGACGTTAGTAAAATTTCGATATTTCTAAAATTGAGGGACTAGTTTATGTACATATATATTGAATCTTTAAATTTAATGGAGAATGCTTATTATTATTCGAAAGATTATTCTTTTGCATTAAATTTTTGAAGATTACGTCTAAGATGGTCCACCCATTTTCAATCACTCGTTCGAGCATTTCGACTAGTAACTGGCGATAAGCGTGATGTTTTGCTCCAAGGTCTGAATCAAAGCGGGATTGTTCGCAAATCCTTTAGACTTTACATATCCTGACAAAAAAAAGTCTACTGGGGCGATATTACACCAACTTGGTGGAAAATCAACGTGAAATTATCTGCTCACCGAAGTATTCTCTCAATTAATCCTTTGATTGATGCGTAGTATGGGACGTGCCACCGTCTTATTGAAACCAAATGTCGGTTATCAAATAGTCGGTTACCATGGATAACGGTCACCATTGACATACATTTTCACCGATATCATTTAAAAAAAAAATATGTGCCGATGATTCCACACAAACCATTATTTTTTCTGGATGAAATGGCAGCTCTTGAATCTCTTTAGGTTGCTCTTCGTCAAAATGCGACAATTCAGCTTGTTTATATACCCATTGAAACGAGTCTCATCGCAGAAGAAAGTTTCGCTCGGAAACGTCAGATCTTTCTGGAACTTTCCAAGAGAGCATAGAGCTAAGTGATGTCGAGCGGCTTTAGTTCTTGCCCAAACTGTATTTTGTTCGCTAACTCGTAAAATGCGCCAAGTCGTTCCATACGACAGTCCGATTTGCTGCTAAAGGCACCGAATCACCTATCCACGGTCATCGGCTGCTATATTTTGTTCACTGCGTGCTGGACGTGGTATACGAGGTCGATTATTATACAATAATGAAATCTTGGTCTCAAGATGGGTGATGGTGTTGCGAATATTATACTCAGCTCAACCATAAGTTGAGCGAAGCATAAGGGTTAAGTAAGCCTTCCCATGATGTAATACCTGCCAATACTGAAGAAAAATAACATATCAGCTTGACACGACTCACGCGAGATCTGTCAAAAAATGCTATTGAAGAAAGTAACTCCACTTGAATCACCCGTTATTTATATATTTATTTAATAGGGTCCTTTTAGGACAAGTTTAAGTTTTACAAACTTATGTCCCCTGTTCTGGGTATATAAAAGGGAACCCATCAGTTTCCAATTAAAGATTTTGAGTTTTTTTATTCTTCTTCACTGTTTAGAGAAATAATATCTTCAAATAGTAAAAATAAAATAAAAATTTCTACTGCCACACAAACACCAACTAACTAGTGTGTGTGTGTGCGTGAGTTGCGA
This sequence comes from Bactrocera latifrons, assembly GCF_001853355.1. Lineage (NCBI taxonomy): Eukaryota > Metazoa > Arthropoda > Insecta > Diptera > Tephritidae > Bactrocera > Bactrocera latifrons. The sequence continues at coordinate 104,635 of NW_017537112.1, read as the reverse complement.
ACATGGTGAAGTATTATTTAAAAATAAATGTTTAATTTTAGTTTTTCCTCAACTTTGCGTCGCTCAGCACTCAAAAAAACATTCGCATATAGAGAGATGTACTAACCATGCAGACAATTTGCTGGTTCTATAAAAAAATAAGCCTATAATGATGTAAGAATTGGTAGCAATTGGCGTTTCTTCTAAAGCAATGAACTTCTAACGGTTTATTCTTTTTTTCATATCAGAGCTACAAAAGAATTGCCTACTTTCCTCTAAAAAAATATTCGAAAAATCATAACTTGAAGTTGTTTAGGCTATATATAAAGAAGGCTGCAGGGCTTATATCCATTTGCAAGTCCAGAAATGTATATTTTCAGAATTTAATGTACTTTAGTAGTAATTCTGGATATGTGGGAATTCAGCCGAATACAGTATGCAGATCGAAGCTACGCAACGCGGCAATTCGCACAATAGCCGGTTCTACGTTACCGAAATTGACCCGGATTTTAGTCGGCTAAGGGCTTGATTGTCGGAGGTCTAACCTCCTTTGGATTGTTCATTGATCCGTATCAAGCTTTACCCTGGAACCCCTACTCCGTATATGATGGTTAATTACTCTTCTTAAGCATTAATTTACCTCTGCTTTGTGCAAACATTTACATAAGAGCTAAATCTCGACTAGTCACTGAAATGATGGAAATTTGTTGTTCTGAGTACGTGATTCAATCGTCAATGTATATGTATGTGTACAAAATTGCTCTGATTTTGTTATTTGTATGCTTCTTTGCAGCATTTTATTTATACATTATTCGCAGTTGTTGGCCAAATAAAGGGATTTCCTTAAAATATTTTCTTGTTGTTGTTTGCTCTGTAGTAAATTGTTGACTACACATGTGTTGCATATTGCCGATACTAAACATATAAGCACTACTTTCATTGAGTCAAATATCAAGAGCAAAATATTATATTTTAATTAAAAAATACATAAAAAAGTAATAATTGTGATATACAATATGTATAATAATATACATATAAACATTATAAAGGCTGATCCATTTTGAGGTTCGGCATCATTTTTGAAGAAATTTGGACCAGCGATTCCACCGACCCACAGCCGTTGTTTTTTCTGGATGAAATGGCAGCTTTTAAACCCCTTCAGGTTGCTCTTCGTAATAAATGTGACAATTTTGCTTGTTTCCATAACCATTGAGCCAGAAAGTAGTCTTATCGCTGAACAAAATTTGGTTCGAAAACGTCGGATCTTCTTGGAACTTTTCAAAAGCCCATAGACCGAAGCGAAGTCGTTGGAGAGGTCGAGGGGCTTCAGTGCTTGCACAAGCTGTATTTTGGACGCTTTCAATTTAAGATCCGAGTTGCTGCGAACGGCGCCGAATCAACTCTCCACGGCCATCGTGTACTCTCTCAATTACGGATGTTTTACAATATTTTCTTCATTACGTGCCGGACGTGGTCTATTCGGTCGAACGTTATCCAATAATGAATGCGGGATCTTAGGATGGGTGATACGATGCGCAAGTACGCTCAGTAGGCTGATTATGTTGAACTTAAGTTGAGCGAAGCGTGCGAAACACAGTCTTTACATAACGTGAATTTTCGTAATAAAGTTGAACGATTTGTAAACGTTGTTCAGGCATAAGTCTCTCCATGATGAAATGCCAAACAATGCTGAACAAAAATAACATGAAATCATCCGTGAAAAAAAATACCTCTACTTGGGTCACCCGTTATTATACAAAAATCCATTTTGAAAAACTGCTATTTTGTCAATTCATCTCTTTAAATACATATTACTTTCCTTTAATACTTAGAAGCTTGCTAATCCATCGTTTGCCGCAATTTATTTTTAAATGTTTTAATGATTGATTTGATTTGGATACAAGTGTTGTTGAAAAACATTTTGTTATTTTTAACCTGCTTACATACTTTTTAAGTATTAATTTATTTCCCGTAATTTCTAAATTAAATATAGAAAAATATTTTTTTTTTATAATTTTCTCATGTCAACACAACACTGAAAAATATTCATTATTGCTTTGGTTTGCCTTATGCGATCAGCTGTTTCTGTTTATTACTATTTTTTATGATATTCGCAAAATTGAATGTTGAAGCCATTGAATAATTGAAAATTAATAAAAAGTTGAGAAATTTCATCAAAATAATGAAGCAAGTGTTGAAAATGTGGAATTTGCCTCACTGCCACTTCTTCCTCTTTGGAAATGTAAAAATTCATTGGCATAATTTCTTCATTATATTTACCATAGCAAACTCCATAAATATTATAGCAAATTGATCTGTTAAAAGTGCTACATAATTGGAAAACCCCCTTATGTAGTTAGTTAGATGCGTTTTAAATAGAACGCATTTCTAATATGATAAAAGACTAAAAGCGTAAATGTTAAATTGCAGTTCTCGTCTATATAAATTTTCGTGTATGTTACAAAAAACTAGTTTGGTTAGTACTTTCAAATCGGTTAAAGTATGTATTTTATGGCATTTAGGAGTCATTGAATTTATAAAACGCTTCTTAATCTGCATAAAAAATTAATATATTTATCAAATATAAACCTGTGCTAATAAACAAATAAATAAACATATGTGCATATGTGTGTGCATGTATTTAGTTCGAAATTTAATGCTATTAATGACCGGCTGTCAGGTGTTTCGGTTTCGTTGCTTGGTAGCTATTACAAATCTCACTGAATGAGTCTGAGCACCTGCTTCACGCATTTTCACGGCACATTGCTATTATTTACGAGCACAAGCTCCTGAAATATATATACATAAATATACTTTATACATATATATTATTAATACGTATATATATGTATATATGCAAATATTGAACCGATGTGACGTGAGCAGCAAGCAAGTTTGCGTGCGGCAAGGAGTGTTTTTCACAGCAGGTGATAAATATCGAATGCGAATTGTGCTGGTGTGGCAATCGGTGGCTCGACGACTATGTCATTTTTACTTTTCACGAAAATATGAAAACACTGAAAATGTGAAATCCACATAAAATACAAATAAACATTGAAGAGAGTTGCGGCAAAAATAGAGCGGCGCACTTGAAGAGCGTAAATGAAAATGAAATATGCGATGTGCGGACTGAAATTAGGAAATGAGGTTGACATAGCGTCACACGGGCCGACTACCTACATACATGCGTACATGTGTATGTATGAATATAAGCATATTTACGCGGGTGTAAAGATGTAATTAATTTGACACTCATATGCAAAAATAGAATACTTTCAGCTGTTCGCTTTCGTTTTTTTTTATTTTTATAAAAATAAATATGTATAATCTTAATGTTATTTTTCACTTCTTTTATTTGACACTTTATTTTTCTATTATTTATATTAACTTATAACACTTAAAATATTTTATGTTTGCAGGTTGGTCGCATAGCTGCCGATCATCCATTGGTGGGTGGCCATAAAGGTCCCGTTCTAGATATTGCCTGGTGTCCGCACAATGACAATGTCATCGCCTCCGGCTCTGAGGATTGTGTGGTTAAGGTTTGGCAAATACCCGATGGTGGTCTGTCACGCACACTCACCGAACCAGTTGTCGATTTGGTGTTCCATCAACGTCGTGTCGGTCTTGTGCTTTGGCATCCATCAGCATTGAATGTGCTGCTGACGGCGGGTTCGGACAATCAGGTGAGGCTAATTGAATATAATTGTGCTCAAGTTTGTAAAGTTAGGGGAGATCAGATGGATTTCATAAAATTTCAACGAAAAAAGTGAAAATGTGTGAGAAACATTAGGGAGTTTTTTATAGTGATGTTCAGTACTTGTTAGAAGAAAATGGAAAATATTATAGAAGTAAAACTTGCGAGCATCGAAAAAAAAATCACAAAACAGTTTGATTTTACGGTCACTAACTGAAATTTAGGAAGGACAACAATTTTGCAATTAAAAAAGATATAATTGAATATGCCAGATAAATAATTAAATGTCATAAGATCAAATTTGACCCGGACGGGGTTTCTTTGAAATTTAGAAGGAAAAAGTATTTAGTAATTAAAAAATAAATATTGGTTAATTGAATATGACAGATAAATAACTAAATACCAGATACCATGATCAAATTTGACTCGGGCTTACTACAATTTTGTACAATTCATCAATTGTTGGAAATATTTTGGGGAATCTACTTTATCACGAATACAATTATGTACTTCAGAGGGATAGCAGGTGATCTCAACATCTCTTACGGAATGACTCAACACATGTTGGTTAATATATTGTGTATGAAGCCTGTCAATACTAGACTCTTACCAAAACGGCTGAATGAACAAAACGGAGTCGAATAGAAATTGAAAATGAGATTCTTGACAACGTAGCCTTCAGCTGAAGATGCTACATTCATTTAACGCATCATTACTGATGACGAGTTATGGGGTTATGAATGTGACGTCGACTCTGTCGAACAATTTAGCCTATGGCTCTGCTAAAATTAGTTAAAACCGAAAAAAGGTCATCCTAGCTTGGCTTACATGTAATAAGTGTATAGGAAATTGGTTAAACGTTGACATGCGTGTACTGACTCAGGACCCTATTTTTGAGTTTCTTAGAAATATTTATATTAAAATACATGAAAAAATATTTTTGGTGTGTCAGTCCGGGTCAAATTTGATCAGATGGTTACTAGTTACGGTTTTGTGTTAATTAATCTTCTTAATTTTTTTTTTGTGTTTTTTGAAAGACCGACCAAAAAATTAAAATATTCAAAAATATGCTTCTGTTAGCCACTGGTGACTCCTGTGAGGAAAGACTCTATTGACATGTCGAAAGTTTGATTCTATTCCATTTTACAAGCGGATGACTCAGTATAGGCATCCATAGAAACATTAAACAAAAAATTAAAGAATGAAACAACCTTTATGTGATATACAAACTCATAACAACTTTTCTGTTCTTCATATAGGTTGTCATTTGGAACGTGGGTACTGGTGAAATACTCGTACACATCGACTCGCATCCGGATGTTGTATATAGTGCATGTTTCAACTGGGACGGTTCGAAATTGGTGACCACATGTAAGGATAAAAAGATACGTATCTATGATCCACGTAACGGTGAAATCGAAAGCGAAGCACTTTGTCACGAAGGTTCGAAGGCAACGCGTGCCATCTTCCTGCGACATGGTCTCATCTTCACCACCGGTTTCAATCGTTCATCGGAACGTCAGTATTCGCTGCGCGCACCTGATGCTCTTAATGAACCCATCGTCATGGTGGAGTTGGACACATCAAACGGTGTGATGTTCCCACTTTACGATGCGGACACGAATTTGATTTACCTTTGCGGTAAAGGCGATTCAGTTATACGCTACTTTGAGGTAATTGCACAAATTCATAAAAATAAAAAAATTAATTATTAATTTTTGGTTATTGTTTCTTTTTTCTACTGTAGATAACGCCCGAGCCACCGTTCGTACATTACATCAACACATTTCAAACGCCAGATCCCCAACGTGGTATTGGCATGATGCCAAAGCGTGGCTGCGATGTCACAACCTGCGAAATAGCTAAATTCTACCGGCTAAACAATAACGGCTTGTGTCAGGTGATCTCGATGACAGTGCCGCGTAAATCGGATCTCTTCCAAGAGGATCTGTATCCGGATACCTTAGCCGAAGATGCGGCACAAACTGCCGAGGATTGGATTGCGGGAAATGATGCCGAACCATTGACATTTTCATTAAAAGTAAGTGTATTGTGTGTAGAGTGTGTCAGTGAATTATAAAATTGGAATACATAAACGGTATGGGCTTAGTGCCAAGACATATTTTTTTCGGTTTAATTTTTTGTTTCGGTGATAAAAACGATCCGGTGATGTAAACGAATGGAAAGCTAATGCCAAGGGTTGTGTCGAGTACGACATCAAAAAACATTTTATTTGCTCTTCGACTTTTTTAAAATATGTGTAATAACAATAAAAATGTAGTGCATTCATTGTGTATTCATTCATTAAAAAATCCAAACTTTTCTAAATTTAATAATTTGTTTGTAACAGAAGAAAACGTTGTAGACCTTCTAAATAATATTTATAATTGATCAGCGTGATGAACTGAGTCGATTTAGCCACTCTCTCTCTCTCTGTCCGTCCGTCAGTCTGTATATATGTGAACTGGTCCACCAGTTTCTGAAATACTGATTTGAAATTTTGCACACGTCATTTTTCCCTCAAGAAGCTACACATTTGTCGGAACCGCCGATATCGAACCGCTAAACTACATACAAATAGAACGATCGAGGTCAAATTCTTGTATGGAAAACTTTTTTAGTTAACAATATATCTTCAAGTGATTTGGGGATCTGTATTTTTTAATATGCATTATTCTATACGATATGATTTTTAAAAATCTGTATTCCAATTTAAAACTTTGTGCGTTTGGTATTTTGCATTTACGGTTTGGTTCTGTTCAATGGCTGCCAACAGCTGACTGACTTGTTTGAATGACTAATATTTGTTATATTTTTCTTCGAAATTTTTGAAAGAATTTGTTTACTGTTCGAATTAAAACATTTCAATTGTTCAATGCTATTTAAACTGCGCTATACACCACTCACAGCATATACTACACAAAATGCAAAATTAAGCATATTTATTTTTTAGTTGTTGCTGCCAGCAATCACAAGATGTTAAGAGAATATTAACATAAAAAATTTACAACAAAAAAAAATTATTTCATGCATTAACATGCAATACAAAAATATACATACATACATACATATACATATAAAATCAAGGAAAGCTTCGAATTCATACATTCCACATCTTAGAAATATTAGAAACATTTTCAAATCACGTGCAAAGCAGGCATCAATGCATGCAAGCTTACATACGAAGAAACATCCGTTTTCATGGAAACTTTCACTACGCATGCATCATACCATCCACATACATTCCACAACTTTCTTAGTTAATCTCATCGCCATCATCACCACCGCTAACTCGCACGTTTTGCGGCGTTGTTGTGTTTTCGTTGTGTTCTTTGTTTATTTCCAAATCCTCCGCTCACATAGCGAGCGGAACAGTAATGCTAAAACGCTTAAATAGGATCGTGTCTCTATTGTACAGGGTGGCTATGTCTCACAATCGGCCAACAAGTCGCTGTCGGTGACAAAGAAGGCGAACATCCTCAATAAGGCCTCAGCGGGCACCTCGAAGAGTGCGAGCAGCGCAGCGCTTGGTGGTAATCATGCGACATCGAATAACAACAATGCATCGAGCGGGTCCGGTTTTGTGAGCGGTGTCAGTGTAAGTAACCAAATAAACAAAATACGAACACAAGAAAATAAGAAAACAATCTGAAATAATTTTTTAAATTTTTTTTGTTTGCAGGAAAAGGATCTGCGCGATATCACCGATGAAATACGCAAATTGAAGGCGATCATTGTGAAGCATGAGAATCGTATACGCGCGCTGGAGGCGGCTGTGCGCGCACAAGAAGGCGACGATACCGATTCGCGACCAGCGGCGGCGCCCGTCACTGCCGGCAATGGCAATTCTTCGTCCAAAGCGGCCACGGATGGCGGCGCGCAAAAGGAGAGCAACGATAATAGCAGTGCAAACGATCAGAGTCATCCGACTGCCGCGAACGACGATGAATTTTAATTAAATTTATATATAACTATTTTTAATTAAACTTGCTGCGCGACGCTTTATCGATTCAAAATACGTTTCGTTTGTATTAATATTAATATTATTTTATCGATTTTTTAATTTATTTTTAAAATAATATATAAATAGCTTTTCCACCTTTTTAATTTTATGAAAACCAGAAAGATACATTTTCATTATTACATTTTAAAATAAAATTAAAAAAATTATATATATATACATATATTGTTTGTAAATTGTCAATACACACACGCTCGCCCTAACGAAAATCAGTATAAATGTGCTTTAGTTAGACCATAAAAAGTAAATCGCAAATAACTATTAAAAAGAAGAAATTATATAAAAAGAGGAAACTTGTTAGAAAATTGTTAAAAATTGTCTGTAACTAAAAAACAACAACGCAAAATAAAGCAAACCGAAAACTAGTAAATTACCATTGTAAAAAGAGTAGTTATAACTTGATATGTATTGTTTTTTTTTTATTTATACATAATGCAAGCTCTTTTTAGTAATGGTAAAACAGAGTGCTTTAAGTAGACGACTAATCACACACATTGTTTAAGTGCGCACACTTTCAGTTAAGCAAAATAACGCCTCGAATGGTTATATGCTTTTGAATAGCAAAGTCATTTCGTATAGTTAGTTGAATTTATTTTTTATATAAACTACACACACTCTCTGCTACAAAACTAAAATTAACTGTTAATTAAAAATATGCACTTATAGACCTAAATAAAATTAAAACTTTTTAATTCATTTGAATTCATTGCAAAATATAAAATATAAATCTTTCAGGCTACGTGGAACTAATGAAATGGTTCAGACTGACTTCAAATGGCGCACTTAAAACCAATTTACACACATACGTATAACTATTAACCACACTATTTGTACATTTATCATAAATATAGTGAACGTTTTTTAATTAGTTGCTTACACATGTGTGTGTTTTTCTCCCGCCGTTGCTGCCTTTTTAGCTCACAAATATTCGCGTTGTAAAATAACCTTACAAAATAAAGATACATAACTACACTACATGTATTTACACTCGGTTGTTGCTTTACGCGCATATTGAAAACAAATGTTTRCTACGAAAATGCTGCATGCTGGATAACAACGCGCATGCGTAACAAAGATTTAAACAAATGATTATGATTAATTAATAACTCTTAATACAAAAATGCATAAATTGAACTAAAATGAGGCGAATAATTGAACTACAAATGTTGCGTGCGCGGAATTTCTTACCAAATTAACTAGTTTCAGTACAAATCAATACACAATCGTTATTTAGATTTATTTGAAAAAATATAAACGCAAAAACTTCACTTTTTGGTGTCATATTCAGTTTTAAACTGCAGTCTGCTTTATTATTAAAACTACAAAGTTTGTTGACAAAAAATTTTAGAATTTTATTTATTTATTTTTTTTTTAACAAATTGTAATATGACAAGTTTTGTGCATTCTTATCGTTCAATTATTTGCTTTTATTCATTCACAAAACTAAATAGTTTGAAAAATAACGCCACTGAACAAATTCAAAGGAGAACAACTAACCAAAAAGAATTTACAAACTACTAAAACACGGAGTTCATCTTTAGCAGAGACTTGAATATAAAAAATTTAATTATAAAATCTAAAAACCACCATTGTAAATGGTTAGATCGAAAGAAATGTCGAAACTGCAAACGTGAATATTTTCATGTTTCTGCTGTCTGTCTAATGCTGCGAGTCGTCCTTATACAAAATTTATGCCAAATTAATAATGTATTTTTAATATATATACATATACTTACATAATTACAAAAAATATATATACATATGTAAAGCATAAAGCAAACTACTACTAAAAGTATGCGACAAGCATAACTAATTAACATAATAATATATATTTATATAGAAATTTTTGATAACTGAAAAACTTAAAACAAGAACCTTGTAAATTTTATATTAAGCGAATAAAAATCATAAAGTGTGTGAAGAAAATGTTTCTGCTGGAGAAGCAAATAAATATGAGCAGGTAAACTTAACTTATTTCATTGGCAAATTTTGCAAGCCCTAAAATCTAGCTTTCATACTAAAAAAAGTGCTTGCTGCTTGTGGAGAACATGACAAGGTCCAGTCAAACCAATAAATTATGTATACGTATGTACGTAAATTAAGAAAGCTACTATTTACTACTTTTCTTTGAGATATTGGTATGTTTTATGTTTCCTCGAAACTTGTATACTTTCTAATTTCTTTTTATTTTATGTGAACATTATTTGTTTTTTTTTTTGTCTCATTTTTTATNCATTATTTGTTTTTTTTTTTGTCTCATTTTTTATAATTTTAATTATTCATATTATGTTATTTTAAAAATATTTAATTTGTTCTAAAATGTCTCTCTTCTTACGTTATTTTTATATTATTATTTTGTGTACTTTTTATATTGCTAAAAATGCCTTGTTATGGAATGTGTTTCAATAAATGCGATTGTAATTCTTAGTTGTTTTCTTTTCTACACTTTTACATTTTCTATATACATACATACATACATACATATACTATGAGAATCATAGTTTCTTACGAGGCAACATTAATGCTTTCCTGCCGATTTTCAAATAGCAAACCATTTTACAAACATAATTGCATATACATAAATAATCATGAGTATGTATGTATTAAATAAAATATACAAAAAGTGATTTACATATAAAATAAAGTTTTTGATAATATTTATACAGACGAAATAAAAAATGGTTATAAAAACGAATGAGTGATGATATTGTATATATTTATTTCTAATGGTTAATTTTCAGTTGCAAGACTAAAGATTGCTTAAGGGGTTAAGAAATCACTCTGAAATGTGGACTGCTTTTATAAGGAACATTTTTTGAGATTATTTCTAAAATAAAAATAAACAGAAAAATCTTTCTCTTCGCCAGACCACCTTTACTCTTCTGGAGATTGTCTACGGGTTCAAGAAAATTTATAATTTTTTAAAAGTATATATATTTTTGGTTTCGAATAAAGTTTAGACAGAAAAATGTTTTTCACAATTTTTCGGAGATTATTCTGGAGATGGACTATGGGATCAATTATCGAAAATACTATTGTGATCAATTGAAAGGAATTTTGTTATATTTCTAAAATATCTATTTATTCTTGTAAATCCATTTCATCTCCTTTAAAGTAATCCCCTCGAGATTTCCTCGGAGTGGTCTCTTGAGTTCGCTAAACAGCCAGAACACTCTCACGACCGGCTTTGATCTTTTTATACCACATATAAACACTTTTAGAAAACAGAGTTTGATCTCCAAAAGCTTTATGCAACAGCTTGTTGTTGTTGTTGTTGTTGTTTCAACGGTTATCTAGTCCACGCTAGGGTGGTAAGGGTCATTTGCGTTGTCGTCGAGGTCATCTAACGGGAGGCCCAAGAAACGTGCTGTTTCAACGGGGTCGGACCAAAGGCAGGAGGGTGTTAGATGAGTCGGGTTTGTAGGGCATGCCAGTATCATGAGGGGACTCGTTACATGCAGGACATACATTGGGTATGTCAGGGTCAATTCTGGATAAGTAGGAGTTTAACCGGCTACAATATCTACAACGAAGTTGCGCTAGGGTCACTCGCGTTTCCCGCGGCAACTGGAGCTCTTCGTCTGCGATAGGTAGTGATTTGACTCCAAGAACGCCGTTCACGGGAAGGGAGTCGGTGAAGGTGTTGATGGCTCCACTGTGAATGGCGGTCAGAACCTGTTGAAAGTCAGTTGCGTCGTTTTGTCAGGCTCTACTGTACGACGTCGTCGACGTAGTCAAGGAAAGACCTTTTGATGCTCATTGGAGGCGGTTCCGCTCCAAGCAGATGGCTACAAGGGTGATTCCTGCGAAAATATCCTAGGAACTGCTTGTAGAGGAGTTCATTATGCTCCTTTACAGGGAGCTACTGTCGAGGTGTTCTATGAGAGACATCAAAAGGCATCACGTCGTGGTCTAGAATGCAGTATTCTGGCAGGTCTGAAGTTTCCTCATCTGCGTACCACTGCATCCAGGCGACGTTGCCAACAACGTTTCTTTGTCTTTTCCCCTTGTGCTAGCGACTTCAGGATTTTGTTGCGGCTCTGTAGTTTGGCGATACATTTTTGTTCAGTAAATTCAGACATAATGAATGAATTGAAGAATCAATTTCATTTAGAGCCTCACAAAACGAGGCTCAAATGCTAATGAATATTATTACGTGAAATTTAGCATAGATGTCACTAACAGTACTACCAACTTACAGAAACAAAAGTTTACCTATTCGAAAAACATAGAAAGTATAAATTAAAATTTAACCTTTCAATTTGATCACAGTAACCAACCGTTGTTAATTTTGGTATAAGTATGTGACTGTGCTAAACCCCAGATAAATGCTTTTATAAATATATTTTCATTTAAAACTATTCGTTCCAAATGTGTCGCAGATTAGTATCTATTTAAATTTAGACATATTTTAAAGATTATATTCTTGAAGAAGTTATTTCGGTAGGGACATAATTCAAAATCAACATTTACGAAAATAAATTTAAAATGAAATCGTAGAAGAAATTTAAATTATTTCATTTTATAAATATTTCAACGAATACTTAGTAAATGTCACTTCCTGATTCGATAATTATTAAAAATTTATATAGAATAATTTTTACCATTTTTTCGATTCCTATTGAAAAACAACATCGACGAAATATATTTAGTGGAGTGGCAACGCGATTTAAAGTGTTGCATTTCCAACCCGTATCAGCGAAACTGGTTTTGGCATCTTGCGATGCCAACCGATATTATTATGCGCTGTCAACTATTTCAGCAGTCACATTTTGACATTTGCTGAGTACAGTTTGGAAAATTTATAGTGTGGAAAATTCTTGAATATTCGCAAGCTAAATAAAAAATATTTTTAGTAAGAAATAAAATAAGGAAATTGAAGTGTAAACAAATAAATGTTGAGGAAAATCAATAACCCTTGGAATAATAGCTAGATAATAATAATTACAAGTTCAACAAAGAATATTGCAGACTGCGGAGTATTACATAATTTATTTAAATAACTTGTAGAAAATGCAAAAAGGAGTGGAATACTGGAGTATAAATGAAACCGTGAGAAATTTTTATTAAACACAAATTATTGACGATTTTGTGAATTTTTCCACGACTGAGTTAACGGGTCGATGAAATTTCATCATCAATACAGAGGTAGAGCCGAAGACAAAATACAGTCGTGAGCAAAGAAAACGATTCATAAAGGAGTTTTTCATATATATACTGAACTAAAAAGAATTGCAGAAATTACTAACTCCACGGGAAGATGTTTAGCAGTCATTTTACAAAAAAATTATCTATTACACTGAAAGGCGAAAACGGGAGCTTTTTAGTTAGTAAAAAAGACGAAACCAGTGCCAGAACTGAATCGAGCAGCTTAGCGGAGCAGTTATGCACAAAGAATAAGGAGTTCCTTTGATCAAATAAATATTAGAATACATATTCAAAATAGTATATATTATATAGTTTGACACTAATACCAATTAGAAACTATAAACTKCTGCGGGAACAGCACATTCGCCAAAGAGCTATGAAGTTTTTGATATAAAAGTAAGAGATAACTCAATTTTAGAATTATTAAATTGAATGAATGGAAAATAATTGATCTGCTGTACGTATGAAAATTATATCACAGTCAAAACTGTATTAAGGAATTTAGAAACATTAAAAAGCCAATAAGCAAACTACACAAGCACAAAGCGCATCAGTTCGAGTAGTCGGTTATAAAAAATATAAGGATTAATATACACAGTTTGTATATAATAGATATACGAGTGTCCAACCGGACACAAATTCGACAAAATTACCGACACCAGTAGAAAAACCTCTAAAATTTCGCCGAAGGAACAGGAAGATAAAAAGGACTCTGCAGAAATGGCTGCCATGAATACAAAGCCTACCAAATTTGGAGGGAAACTGAATTTATCCTCTCATGTAAAATATGAGCATTTAGTAGCTGGCATTTCGGGTGGCGTAACGTCGACGCTAATATTGCATCCGTTAGACTTGATAAAAATTCGTTTTGCTGGTAAGTTTTGGTTTTTAAAAACAATCCCAATATCATATAATATAGAACAATTTAAAAATAGTATTTCTACGTTTTATATACGTAAAAAGTATGCAAAAAAATTCCTTTCTGACTTAGAATAAAATTATTTGACAAATATTTCAATAATGATCAGTCGGTCAATTTTGAATAGCTTGTTATTAATTATTATTAATCTTTCGTTGATAAAATATCTAAGAACGCGTGCTATATTCATCATCCATTTTAGCGATTTGACTACGACGCAAAAAATTTAAAGTCAAATAATTCAAACCAATTAAAAATTGAATAATAATTATAGATGTCTGGAAAAATGTTATCTCTCTTTTGCCAATTACGTGTATGTTTAGCCGAGTACAATGTTCAAATGCTAATGTATGTACGTTTGTAAGCTAATAAGTTTCCTGAAGTAGTTAACTAATAGCTTGACTAAATAATCGCCCACAGCCAATGCTCGTTCACACGAGTCTGGAACGTGATAACAGTTCATAGGAAATTGGAAATTTTTCCAAACCAAATAGTAAAATAAAATAAATAAAGCACTATAGAATGACGGAATTAATTTTATAACGCAAACAAATGGCGAATACTCGCAACCAAAGCTACAGCAAACTTATTGCAGACATCATGGCAAATATTGTAGTGATATATGTACATATCTATTTAATTTCATACACGCGCGGAGGTATTTAGATTCATATTATTCGCATTAAGCCGGCTTGTGTGTACATATAGTATGTATGTGCAAACGTAAATATAACACATCAAGTGTACATGGTTTTTTCCGTTGACTTCACCATGGTCAGCTAGTTTCTCCGTACATTATGAACTGATTAATCAGAAGAAAATAAAATACATGCTGAATTTATGAAGTTAAACTTTAAATAAAATGTTATAAAGTGTGGTGCTGTAAAAGCCCTTGCCAGTGACTGTAAAATGGAGTTCTTCATGGAATAAAGCTCGATTTAACTTGTTTTTGTTTAAATTGTTTATTACTCAGTCATTGTTAAATGCTGTTAACGCCCCGATTATTGATTTTACTTTAGTTTATATGCATCAGAGACTTGTTGTCGACCAAAGTTGTTTAGCGCTATTTCGCAACCATTTAAATGGTTATGAAAACGAATTTTATTTATTATTGTTACAAAAAACGATAATTATCGGCACACGTTAGCTGATGACTGTCGCACCAATATTTTTTTTTTTTTTGTTGTTGAATATGTGTTTTTCTTACCTAACTATTATTCATATTTTCTCGGAAACTGAAGGATTCAGCTTATCGTTGGGTAAATTCTGTCGGTTGACGTCAATAGTTATTTGCACGTCTTTGTTTTGAAACGTAAAATTAGTTAACAACACAATCGTGCGTCTTTAGTTATATGATATCAGCCTTACAGATTTATGTAAACATACATACATATTTGTTTTTAACTTTGGCGAATTGCGTTTAGAGCTGGCGATTGTAAAGCTACTAAGATATCTACACACTTTACGCACTGTTTACATTATTTTCATTTGCTACAACCACTTCCGTTTAGCAAAGCAATAATATGTAATTCATTTCAACCGTCCTGGTTCAACCTGTGCGTTGTTTTGTGTATTTTCGCAAAGTGAAATGGAAAAATTTAATCAAATTAATTTAACAAATAACCCTGATGCCTAAGTTGTATTGCTTTATGTATTAACATAGGAAATAATTGCTGATTGGTTGCAATGGCACGTCTGACCAACTAATCCGTTCCCACGACAGTCGGGTCTACGTAACTGGAACGGACCCGGATTTTTTTCCGGCCAAGGACTGTCAACTCGGCAGAATACTACCGCTACAACAATAACCGACGGTACTAGTCCACATTACTTTTCCAACTAATCTAGTTGTGTCTAGTTGTAATTTAAATTTGTTTTTGTATATTATTATTTACATTGATCATTTTCTATTAAGCGGACAGTAAACTAAATATTGTTGCCTACACTTTTAATTATTAACTGAAAAACACTTGGATGGAAAATACTGTCATGCATTTTTTAATGAATACATTTTTTTATATTTAATTTAGAAGTTTTTTAAACCGGATATCTGCTTAAGATATTCTTATTGGTTATTCGTTTATCTCTCATATTTGCTAATGTAGAATATTATAATGCCAAATAAACCATTTTGTATATGAAAAACATTCTTGTCTGTCGGCTGTTCAATACATAAAAGATTACGTCTCGTGTATTTCAAACTTGTCATTGTGAAAAATGCCATAGATTGAGTAACGACATTCTTTTTCAGAAATCTCTACTGACGCGCTAGTTTCTTTGTGTGTACCGTATGTATATATGTATGTACTTACATACATATGTATGTATGTACTTAACAATTGATTTGTTATTGTGTTTTGTTTAGATGCATCAAACAAAAGTTCATATATGTATGTAGTATATCGCTGAGGGGAATATTGTTTCAGTAACAAAGTGTTCAGCTTTATTTAAATAAAAAAAAAATGGATTTGAAATTTCTCAAATCAAAAAATATTCCTCAAATTTTCAATTATATTCTGTGAATGTAATTACATACATACAGTTGTCCACAAAAAAATAGGAGTGACCACATGAGAAAAACGATTTTTTTAATTTTCTTTAAGAAAAGAGTTTTTTTTTCAAAATTTTTGAAGAATGTAATTAACTAAAGATCTATTAATACTTCCACATTTCATATTTTTCAATTAAACATAAACAAAGTTTTATATCGCAGTCTATA